>NC_056732.1:1746695585-1746738085 GCF_019279795.1 Protopterus annectens | reverse complement strand
GTAATAGGCTTATCTGCAATATGGCCCTATATATATCCCCCTAATGTTAGTCTGTGTCCATATGTGGCACCTGTCTGTGCTGTAGCAAGGCAGAACAGTGCAGCTGTGCAGGAAGGAGAGTTAGAGATTGTGGACCTGATGTCTGAATGTAACCCATATATCGGTATATATATGTGTATACACACATATATATATATATATATATATATATATATATATATATATATATATATATATATAAAAATATATATATATATATATATATATATATATATATATATATATATATCTACATGTATGTCTATAGATATACAGATACCCATATGTAGACATATATATAAATGCATATATACAACATAATATATATCTACACACACACACACACACACACGTATATATATATATATATATATATATATATATATATATATATATATATATATAATATGCATATATCTACATATATACAAACACACACGCACATATATGTATGTAAATACATGTCCCCTATATTACCACCACAGTGCTGCATGCTATGATGCTATGTGCGAAGGAACAGCACACATAGCAATACACACAAATATATATACAGCTGTAAGTGTGTGCAAGATGGAAAGGTATGTCACATGTGAACCTCTTGTTGGGATGACATTGCCCTTGTCTGTAAAGTAGGGAATGGGAATATGGGGAAGGATGGCAGGTATGTTTGTGGAGGTGGTTCAGGTTGGTAGATATAGAGGACAGCCTACAGGGGTGGTATATGACAGATATGACAGATGTGGTGGGTAAACACCTTGGATGGTGTGTGTGGTCTGCGATGTGGAAGCCCCATGAGCCCCCATATGTAAACAATGGGAACAATGCTTCCACCCATTGCTACACACAACAGCAGTCCATGACGTTGAAGGTGCCTGGCCTGGAGGCTGAGCAGGAGGAGCATGTGGACCCTGTGAATGTGTACTGGGTGCCTCAAGGTTCTGTAGCACATCCCACAAGTGTCTGTGGAGCCCCCTATGCAACAGACCCTGGACCTGACCTTGGGTGACAGGATCATGTCTGTGTGTTTTCCCGGATTTCTGGACCAGTAGATGAGGGGACCCCAGGGTGGGTCCCACATGTGATGTGGCCTGGTAACATGGCCAGATGAGGTTGGAGATTTGGTTCTGCTGGCAACTATTCCCTAAACATCATATTGTGTCACTGTTATAGACCATATGTGGGTAGTAATAGTCTACACAATCCCAGAACATGTCCAACAGCATGCATAGATATCCCCAATAACACAGAATGACAGATGTGCAGCAATCACATAGCTAGCATACCACATGCATATATGGAACCATAGTGGCCCTGACAATGGCATGCAGGTGAAATAGTCTGTAATAGGCCAGCAATGATAGTGTCCACACAGGGAACATGGCTACAAACACATAGCACAACGTGTGGTACAATACAATATATGTCTCACTGGTAGGTAAGCTGTAGCCATACCTCTTGAGTTGTGTGAACAGTCTGTTGTCACTGATATGATGGGGAGGGGGGTGACAGAGATGTTTATTAAAAACTATGGTAACCTTGCTGTATGAGTTGCTCAGACCTGTTTCCATCTTTATGTCTTTCAGGCAAGATGTCCCATGGTTGCCTACCTGCGTATTCAGTGGCAGAAAATGAGGTTGTATTGAACTACCTAACCCAGCACTATCCTGTCCTGTTCAGCAGGGCCGCTCATGAGTAGCAGGAGTGGACTGCCCTGTGGATCGATCTAGTCCACAGGGTCAATGATGTCGGCCTACATAACCGCAGTTATGAGCAGGTCCGGCATCATTGTTCTGACCTGCTTCACAATGCCCATCAGCATGCTGCTGCAGTCTGGGGAGATCACCTTGCAACAGGGGAGGGTCATGCCATCCATCCTCTCCTGACATGTGTTGAGGAGCTCCTTGCCAGTCTTGTGCGACCTGCCCACCTGCACACCCAACAACTGGTAGAGACCATTGTGGAGGTGGGTGCTACCCACACACTGGCTGAGGAGTGTGCAAGTAAGGCCACAGGTCACATCAGTAGACCACTGTTGTGTATGCATCCACAGCTGTACAGGTAGATAACGCATATCAGACATGTCATATATATAGTTTGTTGCTGTATAGCAGTTATAAATAGATGTGCGTAAGTGGTAGTATTGTGGACTTGTACTGTTGATGTACTGTAATTGCTGCACCCACCCTGTAGCAATGCCACAGCTGTGGCCACTGACATCGCATCTCTCACACTCTTATGTAGGTCCCTCTGGTATACCACCAAGGCAGCAGCCTGTAGCTGGTGAGTATGGTTTATGTTGATGCTTGCCAATACACCAGGCATGTAATGGCTATTGTATATTTCGTGCACACATCTAACACACCTACACATAATGCATGCTGTACATGTTCACGTATTGTTGCTGTTAAATGCACTGCATCTCAGTGGTGACCATAATGGGGTATCGGAAGGGTATGTCAGACACCTGCAAGTTAACTAACATCCTGTCATTGTGAAATGTGTCCACAGGGATTAACATAATGGTGGGACACATGGCCTACAGTAGGGACATGTGTGAAACATCACCCTTATACAGTGCAACAAGTGTATATACCAGTATTACAATGGCAACTGTTACAGATCTACACTATGGCATAACATATTACTGTGGTCCACATTATTAGCTGGGACTAGGCTGTAACACATGGTGTTCAGTGTATGGGACACTGCAAACTGACGCACATGTGTAGGCCATACTTGTCAAGCATCTACAAAAAGGCTGAAGGTGGGGAGGGTGTGTCAGCATGACACACCAGTGCACTGCAGCAGGGATCCTATGGATGCTAAGAATGGCTGTATCTGCACACAGTCAGGTTTAGGAACTGTGGCAGATGTAACCCTACCCCCACAGCAATAGTTACGGCAGCGTGTGAACACTAATGGATGTGTACATGAGTAGACCTTGCAATCATACAGAGTTGAGGGACATGTGTAGGGCAGACTGACCATACACTGGCAAATGCAGGAGGCCCATGCCTGTATACCCCTGTCAGGAACAGTGACTAGTGTACTACACATAATAATAGGTGCAACAAACCGTCATGATAAGGGCATGCACACATATGCACACAAGGAGTGTATGCATCACGGACAGCATCCGCACACCTAACACTGCATGTAAATGTATAGGACATATGTCACATATCAGACTCATGTACTGTTAATATATGCAGTGATGTGGCCCTCTGGCAGATCAAGGAAGAGTGCGTCATATCAATAAGGGTGTGTACTCTCCCCATAGCCATGGTATGGTCTGACGGTTGTCAGTGTAATAGTATTGGATTGGTCATACATGCTCCCCTGATGTTGAGATCTGTAAACCAGACATCATGCATTCACAAATTACATCTGTCCACATATCATCCCAGGTATGTGTAGGGGCTCTGAGCATTAGAGCAGACATAACTGACACAGTACTACACATTCAACAATGGGTTGTACACCTGCGAGCTTTGGTGCACAATACATGGCAGGGTGCAGAACAGGTGCACAGCAATACTGTGTACATGGGTGCAGTGTTTTTCAGGGGAAGGGGCATCACCTACTAACCCAGCCCATGCATCACACGCATGTATACTGTTGCTAGCATGGATTGACTACAGCTGCACTGCATGCTGTTGAGTACTATATGTTATGCATGTTGACAGATGGGTAATGAGAGGACTGTGTGTACTATCTTTGTGCAACCTCACCTGTATGTGTGTGTGTGGGGGGGGTGGGGTATTTTTTCTGTAAGTGCAATCTGGTGGAGTGGAGGGGGGTTGATGCATGTAGGATGTGTGTGTGCATGTGTGCATGTTTGTGTGGGTGTCCATGTATGCACGTGTCATTGTGGGGTTGTTCATACAGCAGTACTTCCCTTTGGGATCGTGCAGTACATGGACATGGACTGACACATGAGACACCAGAAATACTTACCTGACATGTAATCACAGGACAGCTGATAGTGTAATAAGGTCTATAGCATGAAACATGCATTGGGAGGGAAAGTAGACACCATGTATACCCTTAATATTGCAATCAGCAGAGAGGTGAACGACAACCCACGTATGCAGCACTACAGATGCATTGGGGAATTACTAGACAACACCAGGGAGTATATCCATATATTACAGTTGTCACATGATAGGTTGATTGAGCAGCAGATCTGGCATGTACTGAACAATACTTACACATGAAACTCCAGTGCGTGACATTATGGAGTGAACATAGTAGCTCCTCACATATAGGGGCCATGCTCACGATGTCCGGACATACACAGGGTGAACACTGAATGACAGCAGTGAGGCCATGTAAAACCTACTCCACTCAGGTCAAGGAGGTAATGGAGTAACAGGTCTTGTGTTGTGATCACTCGTCTAGGTATTTAGAGCAATGATACATTAATGAATGGTATTAATGAGTGTATGTTACCAAGTGTGATGCAGGATGGGGAACTTATGTGGATAAATGTGGGACTGTCTGTTAGATCACGGACAGGTAGGTATTAAGGTGGAATGTGTGTGTGTGTGTGTGTGTGTGTGTGTGTGTGTGTGTGTGTGTGTGTGTGTGTGTGTGTGTGTGTGCGCGTATGTACTGTTATGCACTGCTGTACAGGTCTTAAAGTGCATTTCTTGTTTTCCCCACAGGTGGCGAGGTGGGTCTGGGTCCCTCCTGCATGCAATCTGAAGTCGGTGTCCATACAGACACTGCAGATCATGACAGTACTGTTGAGACACTGGCGGGATTGTTAGAGGCCGAAACTGTGCCATTGTTTGACATCCCCCTCTTAGCCACCCCAACCCCACACACAGTTATAGTGCTTATACATACCCTATTGCCAGTGGCCATAGCAGAGGGACAGTTAGTGGTTGATCGCAGTGCACAGGAGACTGTGGTATCTATGCTTACTGTGTCTGGTCACAGCACGCATAGCTGGATGTATGGCAGGGCACCACATAGGCAGATGTACTGGGGTGCTCGTGGTAGGGGCGCTGGTCATCATGCCTCTGGCAGAAGCACCACAACTGGTACCACCAGGTGCATGTTTCAGACTGTCATGGCAGCGTAGGCACGTATGGAACTGTACACCAGACAGGGCCTCAGGCTGCAGAGGGCTGCTCTTACATCTGCAAGTGACAACTTCCATGAACTGTATGGTGCCCTCCGTGATTATATCGAGGTCATGGATAGACGGTTGGGAGAGATGGTGGGCCTCATTGACCGAGGTTTGTCTGTGCTTGAACATGTGGTGGGAGTGCGGCGATGGCTGCGTGGACGTAGGCCAGCAACACCAACAGCTGGCATTCAACATGGATGTGCTAGGACACCAAGGCACTCTCATAGTGGCAGTACCAGCCCCAGCACTGCAGGGGGGGGCACTGTCTGCACCACACCACACCACAGCAGGCCAGGTGCAAGTGGCCCTGGCCAGTCCCAGGAGGGACCTGGTTCCAGTGGACATCTGTCATCAGGGGAGAGTAGCACATCGAGGCCTGTACCTGGATGTGCCCATGGAACCCCTGGCAGGCACAGTCCGCATGTCTGTGGCCAGAGGAGGTGAACTGCACACCCTGCTAAGTATGGTCTGCAGCTGTCCAAAAAACACCTGTATAGGGCAGCCACATGCCAGAACTGTGTGCATGCATACCCGCACACTAAACAAACACACCTAGGGCAACCTCATACCTACACACACCACATCACCACACCCATTTCAACTAATTACACCCCTCATCCACATGCATGGTGTCAAATATATGGCCCACCCTCAGTCTCTGGCAAACCAACAACACACCCTGTGCATATGATGATACCTGTGCCACATCCCTGTCATCCATAACATCGATGCAGGGACAGGCTAATATGGTTCTGATGCACACGGTTACTGCACTGCAGTGTACCAATGTACTGCAATGTAACATGTTGTCAGGAGTAATGTTTAATCCTTACATGTCAGGTAGTGTAGCTGTCCAGCAATGATGCATTATAGCTGTTAGTAACACTGGTGATTGTGGTCTCCATAATGTTATCCATTTGTGTCATAGGTGTACATGTGTCAGCAGGAGGATGGTCTGCAGTCATATTCCACAAGGTGTATGGCACTGTCGTGACACCATGGTTGTGACATATCTGGGATAGAGTTGAACACATGTCACAGGTTTGTATAACAGTTATTGCCTGTGCCACATGGACAGGTGACCCACTGGGACATGTATAATGAGCAACCTGATGTAGACCCACCCACATACACTCGCACTCTTACTTGGCAACACTGGGACTAAACCACTACCTAGATATGTAGTGCTACTGAAATGTTTGGCTTTCATTGCACACACCACACAGCATGTAGGGTGAGGTGTGTTCCAGGTTACATGTTACATGCAGAACATCCCCAGACATGTACAGTATGGTAATGGGGAATGTAATGGTTGTATATGGACAATCATAGTGTGACATACCATCATATACACATTAACAGATACATAACAGGCAGACACACATCCGAGAGACCTGGGCCTATTGGTGCTAACTAACTTGTCAGTGTGACCAATGTGTTACAGGTAGGCTGCACACAGCACATGGATAACTGGGCTGGATTGTGGTATTAATTACCTGTATGGTTGAGGGTGACAGTGGTCACCATACAGTGGTACATGGGAGATATACCGGGTGCACCATGGTGTAATGACAGTGTACACAGCACCCACATCCCACAATGGATATTGTACTTACTGGAACCTATGATGACACTCTGACATACCCACCATCACACATTGCCTACGACTGCGATACAACCCCTTGTATATCCCAACAGTGGAATTAAAGGGATATGCATCTAATGCACATGCCACAGGCATAGTAGGGTGTTGCATTGTCATGCCTCACCTATGGGCAGCAACAACACTATCCATACTACTGTGTGGCAATGCGTATTGTAATAGGAGTTTGTAGCCTCAGAATGCTGTACCCTACAGATGTACAGACATGCACACATACACACACTTGCCAGAACTCAATGGGTATCCCATACCTATCGACCCATTTGTACAACACTATTGTGCTGCTACTGCAAGGCTCATGTAGCCATTCGGGAGAGGAGCATAACAGGGTACATGTAATGCCTGATACGCCAGCAGCCACATCTTACTATGACAATGGGTGTTGAGGTGGTTGTGAAGGCCCTCATGGTATTCCCAACTACAGGTGTATTAACACACAGACACTGCTATCCTGTACTCATATACACGTGTCAGTACTGGAGTGCATCGCTGCAGGTGGTCATAGGTGTGTACCAGGCTATTGTCCATGGAAAGATGGGTTGTGTAGGGGATGTGTGTGCAGTTGTATCATGCCACCTGCCATGTGCCAGCAGGCAATCTATTGACAGGCACCACTGTGGTGACCCTCAGGGTGAGAGTGACATGCATCAGCCAATCCTCTGGGTGCCTCCTGCGAATGGCCATTGAGGTGATCCAGTTGACATGTATGCAACATGTCTTACAACACATGATTAGTGTCTGTGATGGAGACCTGTACCCAAGCATGTTCTGTTGATTGTGGTAGTGTAGTGGAGGTACCCATGGCATGTGATGTGTACAGGGTGTTGTCTCCTATATGTACTAGGTATAACACAGCTAGCCAGACATGTCAGTGCCAGCCAAACATAGGTTGCCTGTACAAATCCATCTGTGATGCTGTTTGCCAAACACCAAATATAGGTCCTGCTCATAGTGAATGAAAAGGCCCAACACCAACATGATGTTGTAAGGTATTAGAGTGTGAACCCATGCAGTTGACTATAGGAATGTTACCACAGCTGTTCCACATGCAATCAGCTAGAGGGGGACTGCAATTTGTGCAAAGGCCATCAGCTGATCACGAGCATCACTTACAAAATACAAGCTGCTGCCTAAGCAAAGCAGGTGTATTTCTCCACATCCACCAGAGCGGGAGTGAGATAGACAGACAGAGACAAAGTAAGTCAGGGAGGGGGTGGGAGAGTAAAACCTAAGCATGTTTGTGTCACACACTTACCAGTACAGGGTTTCAAACCCCTGACTATGTATTGCTGTCACATGTCTATACAGTTATCACATGCGCCACATAGCTTACATGTTGGGGAGTTGTCCAAAGGTATATCAGATGGTGAGTGACATCTGCAACAGTGATATAGCAGTGATAAGGTAGGTGTAGTACACCTGCCTGTCCACATGAACAAATGTCAACATCAACACAGCCACACTCTCTCAGTGACTCACACACACTGACACACTTGGCAGGGTCAGGAATAAAATTCCTAACTAGCTAGTTTGCTGCAATACAGTAATGTGCAGGTATCACATGCACCACAGGGGTATCTGGATGTTATCTGGGAAAAGGGTATGTGAAGGTGTCTGACATCAGACAGCATGCATCAGAAGGCCAATGGGAGTTGTAGTGAGTGTGAATGTGGTCGAAAGCATCATACTCCACACACACAGACACAGGGTGCCAGTACTGACATGCATGGGTGCATTGCTTCATGGGTGTGTAGTGGTTGACTGTGCCAGAAGGCTATACAAGGCTAGGTGAGGGGTATACCTTGGCATCATGCCACATGACAATGGTCTGCAGTGTGGCTCAGGGGTGTAGTGTCTGGATTGGCCCACACAGGTGTGTATTGCATTCACCATCCAGTCACCTGGGGTACTGTTGTGTGTGGCCAGAGCTGTGCAATGCTTGCCATGTATGTGTTCTATAGTCCATGATATAGATGGTGTCTGGGATGTGCACACGTCCCACATCCATGTTCAGTGACATGTGGAACTGTACCTGGGGTGTCTTGCCCATGTTGTGTACACAGATTGTTATCAGCAGATGTGCCAGTCCTGGCCTCATGTGGTGGGAACTGGTAATGGACTTCAGGTTGACCCTGCAACTACATTGATATCATAGGTTCATAGGTTCATAGATTAGTACTAAGCTAACTGCCCTTGCGAGCCATTTTAAGCCTAGCCAATTATCCCTTGTAAGACTCAAACCCTGTACCTTGTGTTTGCAAGGCAAACACCTTAACCATTAGGCCACCCTCCCAACCCTCATGATAAATGTATTCTCTGGTGTGAATGGCATCTGCCCATACAGGGAATGTGTTGAAGGCATGGTATGTCCTTTGTGGGTCACATTTGATGACACCATAGTGGTTGTAGGTGTCCAGTGGGGAACATAGTGAAGGCGCACCATCTGCAATTATGTACCTATTGTTGTGATGAGACAGGGTGCCATGCCCTCTGTAGTCCACTGCAATCACACCATGGTTACTATATGTGGCCAATATGCAGGGTACTACCAACATAGAGGTTGTTGCTTATGCAAGTGCATTTGTGTATGAGACATGCATTGAGAGTGTTCTCTGGGTAATACATGGGTTGCTTACTTTGTTCTCCAGGCCTTGATGTCACATGTAAGGGTATGGATTGTCACCCCAGCCTCTTGGGTATTTGACATATGTTATCCTTGTAAAGTGGACATTGTGACATATAATAGGCCCACCATATAAGAAATTTGCAAAACACACTCCATAATGAGCCCAGTTGTTACACACTCACCTCCACACAGTATATGAATGACAAACACAGACATACACTGAGTTTCATAGTTGCCAAGTCTGGGATTAGAACTCCAACCTAACTAGTTTATCACACTACAGCATTACGCAGTTATAGGACACGCTCACAGAGATTACTGGGCAACTCTTTCCCCAAAGGTGTATTTCACTGGGAATGACATCAGCAGGCTTGCCGAAGAAGGGCAACGGAGGTAGTTGTGATTGTGAATGGCCTCAAAAGCATTGCTCCCTATACAGGCAAACAAACACACGCACAAACATCCACACTTGCCTTGTCTGGGAATAGAACCCCTACCAAGCTACTATATCACACTACAGCATTGCGCTGTTATAGGATGCACCATGAAGATTACTTGAGTACTCCTTCCCCAAAGGTGTATTTCACTGGGAATGACATCAGCAGGCTGCCATAGAAGGGCAATGGACGTTGTAGTGACCATGAATGGCCTCACAAACATTGCTCCCTACACAAACAAACACACACAGAAACAGAAACATCCACACTTGCCATGTCTGGGAATAGAACACCTACCGAGCAACTATATCACACTACAGCATTGTGCTGTTATAGGATGCACCATGGAGATTACTGAAGTACTCCTTCCCCAAAGGTGTATTTCACTGGGAATCACATCAACAGGCTTGCTAAAGAAGGGCAATGGCGGTTGTAGTGACTGTGAATGGCCTCAAAAGCATTGCTCCCTACACAGACAAATAAACATCCACACTTACCATGTCTGGGAATAGAACCCCTACCAAGCTACTACATCACAATACAGCATTACATGGTTATAGGATGCACCACAGAGATTACTGGAGTACTCCTTCCCCAAAGGTGTATTTCACTGGGAATCACATCAGCAGGCTTGCCAAAGAAGGGCAATGGAGGTTGTAATGACTGTAAATGGCCTCAAAAGCATTGATCCCTACACAGACAAACACACAAACAGAAAAACATCCACACTTGCCATGTCTGGGAATAGAACCCCTACTTAGCTACTATATCACACTACAGCATTACACTGTTATAGGACGGACCAAGGGGATTACTGGAGTACTCCTTCCCAAAATGTGTGTTTCACTGGGAATGACATCAGCAGGCTTGCCAAAGAAGTACAATGGAGGTTGTAGTAACTGTGAAAGGCCTAAAAGGCATTGTCCCTACACAGGCAAACAAACACACAAACATCAACACTTGCCATGTCTGGGAATAGAACCCCTACCGAGCTACTATATCACATTACAGCATTACACTGTTATAGGATGCACCACAGGGATTACTGGAGTACTCTTTCCCTAAAGGTGTATTTCACTGGGAATGACATCAGCAGGCTTGCCAAAGAAGGGCAATGGAGGTTGTAGTGACTGTGAATGGCCTCAAAAGCATTGCTCCCTACAAAGTCAAATAAACACACAAGCATCCATACTTGCCATGTCTGGGAATATAACTCCTACCTAACTAGTTTATCACACTATAGCATTGTGCAGTTAGAGGATGCGCCACAGAGATTACTGGGCTACTATTTTCCCAAAGGTGTATTTCAAAGCAAATGACATCACCAGGCTTGCCAAAGTAGGGCCTTTAAATTATAGTGAGTGTGACTAGCCTAAAATGCATTGTTCCCTACACAGACACACACACACACACACACACACACACACACACACACACACACACACACACACACACACACACACACACACACACACACACAATTGCCATGTCTGGGATTAAAACTCCTACCTAACTAATTTATCACACTACAGCATTATGCAGTTATAGGGCATGCCACAGAGATTACTGGGCTACGTCTTCCCCAAAGGTATATTTCAAAGTGAATGACATCAGCAGGCTTGCCAACGTAGGGCATTTGAATTGTAGTGGGTGTGACTAGCCTAAAAAGCATGGGTCCCTACACAGACACACACACCCACAGTTGCCATGTCTGGGATTAGAACTCTTACCTACCAAGTTTATCACACTACAGCATTATGTAGTTATAAGACACGTCACATAGATTACTGGAATACTTTTTCCCCGAAGGTGTATTTCAAAGTGAATGACATCAGCAGGCTTGCTAAAGTAGGGCATTTGAATTGTAGTGGGTGTGACTAGCCTAAAAAGCATTGTTCTCTACACAGACAAACACACAGTTGCCATGTCTGGGATTAGAACTCTTACCTAACTAGTTTATCACACTACAGCATTATGCAGTTATAGGATGCACCATCGAGAATACTGTGGTATTCCTTCCCCAAAGATGTATTTCAAAGTGAATGACATCAGCAGGTTTGCCATAGTAGGACTCTGGGGAGGGCAGTGTGTGTGCATGGGCCATAACCCATTCATCTAGAGGTAGACACACCACACTCAGGCACACACAGGTTTATATTCTGCAGGTACATGTATACAATTGCTAGATGACTACTGCCTTGCAGTCATGTTGCACAGTTAGCACTTGCACCACAGAGTCTATAATGTTGAGGGATACCAGTGGCTAATTTCTATGGTAAGTGACATTTACACATCATGTGGTTGTAACCGTTTGGCTGTGTGCTGGGCAGGACAGGCCTCATGATGGAAGACTCTTTGTCATTGTCTCTCTCTTCCACACATCTATGTATGTGTACTCATATTATTGTGTGTTGTCCTTGGATATATGTCTGTATTCCTATCCAATGTGTGTGCAAAGCATGACTGGTGCATACTGAGGAGTGTATGCACTAACATCTGCAACTGTCAGATATGTATGGTCCACTGTTGTTGCCAGACATGGGTTTAATTTGTTTAAGTGCGTGAACATGCCCGGTATGACCTTTCAGTATGTTGTTGTCTGACATTGCCTACATTTCTCTAAGTGTGGTAGCATGCACAGTATGCCCTTTTGTATTAAATGTGTGGATCCATTCCAGGTAGACTGTACTCCAGTGCAGACTTTTGTGGTCTACACCTACAGCTAGCAAACTGTTTCTGCAGGATATCTGTAGATCAGTTGGCAATATGGGGTCAAACTGGGCAAGGGATAGTGAGTACTGTAGGTAATTGTGTCTATGCTGCTTCTGCTACATGGTACTGGTGTTAGCAGAGATATTCAGACATGTGTATTGTTATACACTGTGATGTTTTAAGTCCTCAAGTACTGTCAGGTAGACATTTTTGCTCGCAGTGATGTCCTGGGGGAACACAGGGTGAATGCAGCTGTGTCCAGTATTGTGGTCAAGCACCTACATATTCCTTCAAACTAATTACATTCTGGAGGGGGAGCTGTAGTCACTTGCTGCTAGGTCTGTGTAACCAGTTCAGCACCTTGGTACAGTGGTGGCAGAAGATCCCATACTTGTACATCCATTGACATGACAGTATGGCCTTATCTTGCTGTGGCAATACCTCACAGCTGTACAGATTCACACAGGTTACCCAGAGGCAGGGGTCAGAAGTCAGGACATTACCCCTATTGTGGTGTATGGGCATGTTTGTAGCCACCTATTCTTGTGCTTGTAGCCAGGGATAGTATGTACACACGGCTGTTTTTCGGACTTTACACATTCGATGCTGCCCATGCTCCCACCCCTCATTATTCTATCCTCTTCCATACATTATGAAAACATTCTCTGATACTTCCCCTATAGTTATCACCTCATCACAGCAGTGTATTGGTGTTGGTCCACAGTTCATGCATTGGGACATGGTGGACATGTTACTGTGGTTTGTCCACATGGCCTCGCATATGGGTTCTGTAGACTGTGTTATGTTGTTATTTGGGTGTCCATGACATAACATACATTGGCAGTACGGGTGAGATGCAGGCCTTTGGCAGAGGACTGTAGGCTATTTTGTAGTGATGCAGGCCAGCTGTAGCAGGCCATTGCATTCTGTCAGTCCTACAGTACCAGACTGCCATACAGTATATTCCCCTGGGGTGACAGGGTAGATGTGCTAGGTGTTCATGCCAATACTTTCTATCAGTATTGATCAGGTGGTGTGGATGCTGGCAGGTTGCTGCTTACATCTAGGGACACACCTGCATGGGACACCTGCACTGCATGCTGCATTCTTTCGTTATTGCCATACACAGGTGGGGGTCATATTGTACTCATTCCCAACAGCAGGGATAAGACCGGAGAGGTACCTGTGGATGGTGGTTGGGTGAGCTGGGTATGGACACTACTTGCATCTGACTCACAGATATGCATGGGGCATTCCAGTTATGCTGGCTTGTGTGGGGACATCAGCTGTTTCTCAATACATCATTCCTATGACCTTTGTGATCTGCGAGTATTTGGCCAGACAACATCGGTATTACCTACTACAAGGCCAGATAATGTGATGCAAACCTGTATGTACAATAACAAAGGTGTGTCCACTTCATGGTTACACATTATACACTGTCTGTCTGGGGTACCTTCCCCTGTGTACTGCTTGCATATCTGGCCCAACAGCCATGCCATGTCCTTCTTTCAGATGGTGACACATATTACCTCCATACATTTACAATGGCTTACTGCTAGAATGTGTTATACTGTGGAGCATTGTGTTTGGCACTGCAGTTGTAAGGACTTGGCCCTGTCATCGGCAGTACTGGGCAAGGGCCACCAGGTCAAACCTCACCATGCATACATACTAACAACTCTCACACAATATGTAACACACACCAACCTAACACACGCATACCTGCATATTGCACAAATGCTACAATCTATCCTGCTACGTTCGCCACCTCAGGTCATCTGCGCTCCACTGGTATTATACCTACACTTACATGTTACTACATTTCTACATCAGATTGGAGGGGGGCACACCTAACTGTTGCTATATTTCTACATAGGATTGGGGGGACATACCTGACTGTTTCTACATTTCTACCTAGGATTTGGGGGGCACACCTGACTGTTTCTACATTTCTACATAGGATGGGGGGGCACACCTGACTGTTACTACATTTCTACATAGGATTTGGGGGGCACATCTGACTGTTTTTACATTTCTACATAGAATTGGGGGGCACATCTGACTGTTTCTACATTTCTACATATGATTGGGGGGCACATCTGACTGTTTCTAAATTTCTACATAGGATTGGGGGGGCACACCTGACTGTTTCTACATTTCTACATAGGATTGGGGGGAGTACATCTGACTGTTACAACATGTTTACATCAGATTGGGGGGGGCATACCTGACTGTTTCTACATTTCTACCTAGGATTTGGGGGCACACCTGACTGTTTCTACATTTCTACATAGGATGGGGGGCAGACCTGACTGTGTCTACAATTCTACATAGGATTGGGGGGCACACCTGACTGTTTGTACATTTCTACATAGGATTGTGGGGGCACACCTGACTGTTACTACATTTCTACATAGGATTTGGGGGCACATCTGACTGTTTTTACATTTCTACATAGAATTGGGGGGCACATCTGACTGTTTCTACATTTCTACATATGATTGGGGGGCACATCTGACTGTTTCTAAATTTCTACATAGGATTGGGGGGGGCACACCTGACTGTTTCTACATTTCTACATAGGATTGGGGGGAGTACATCTGACTGTTACAACATGTTTACATCAGATTGGGGGGGGCACACCAGACTGTTACTGCATTTCGAAATAAGATTGGGGGGGCACACCTGACTGTTTCTACATTTCTACATAGGATTGGGGGCACACCCGACTGTTTCTACAGTTTTACATAGGAGTGAGGGTGCACCTGACTGTTTCTACATTTCTACATAGGATGGGGGGCACACTTGACTGTTACAACGTTTCTGCATCAGATTGGGGGGGGGGCACACCAGACTGTTACTACATTTCTACATAGGATTGGGGGACACACCTGACACTTGTACATGTTTGCTATGACTGTACTGGTATAGCAGGTACTCCATTTCATTCTGTATTCTAACCTATCATGCTGGCTAGAGGCATATCAGTGTACTACAGGTCTTAAAAGTTTGATTGACCTATATATCAGTTTCTGACTTTTTACCCTTCAGAACTAACATCCCACTGCCTGACCTGATGTAGTCTGTCTGTGTAGGCCGAGGGGAAGGTTACTCATAGCTATTATTCAGAGGCCTTAACACAGCTATTGTTTGTGTTTGTCTACACCTGTCCTGCTGGCTGACACTGTTGTTGGGTATGTGAACTTCCCTGACTGGCATGTTTGTGTCATATGGACACATATGTGGCCCAGCACATTTCCTGCAGTGGGTTTTGTCACCATGTGTAGTACTGGCTACTGTGGTGACACCAGTATTTGTTACAGATCTCATGTTGCCACTATAGATGTCTACTATCTGCTGGCATCCCATTCAGCCACTTGATTCTCTTGCATGCTCACATCCATACCATAGATACAAGTAACAACACATACGACTCCATTCAGCAATTGGTAAGAAGAGTGACTCACCTTGTGGGTGTGCCAGTACTGAGGATGGTGCTGGAGGGCTGCCTATGTCGGATGCACATAGTACACCCCCTATACATGGTTGAGCACAGGTAGTGTCAAGTTTGGCATCCCTTTTACTGTATGTGCAAGTCATAGAGAGGTGTCATTCCCTGGGTCCCTACTGTGTCAGTGTATGTGCTATGTGTTGCCTCTTTTCCAAGGCCAGGGCATACTGGGCATCCCTCCTTCTACCTAGTGGGGCAGGCTCAGGTTGTTCCTCCTCCAAGTCACTCTGTGCCTGTGCAGGCCTTGGCAATGGTGGGGGGCTGTGTGGCCCTGCCGCGTGCTGTTCCTGCTGCAGCTGTTTCCACAGGATGATATTGTGTAGCATGGCACATATGATGACAATTTCTGCACATGTAGCTGGTGAGTACTGCAAGCTCCCCCGGATGTGTTCAGGTACCGGAACCATGACTTGAGCATCCCCAAAACATGCTCTATTACGATTCTGGTCTGTGCGTGTATCTCATTATGGAGTTCTTGTTTGGGTGTGCACGCATTTCTGATGGGTGTCATCAACCACGGCTCCAGTATGTAACCAGCATCCCCCACTAGGTGACCATAAGGGATGTCCCCATTGACAAATCCCTGGTAAAGCAGCATCAGATGCCAGATGTGGGAATTGTGATAGCTTCCAGAGCAGCCAGCACACACATTCATTATAATGCCCTGGGCATCGCACATGACCTGGCAGTTGATGGAAGGGAAGCCCTTGCGGTTTATGTAGACCCTACCCCGCTCACCAGGTAGTGCTCTGATGTGTATGTACGTGCAGTCTATAGCACCCACTACCTCAGAGTATTCTATTTGGTGGAAGAGACGCATATTGCTGGCCAATGCCTCACGGGTGTTGGGGAAATATATGTGCTCACCGGCATGTGCTGACATGGCATCCAGGAACTGGTGGAGTACCCTGGATGCTGATGCCTGTGAGATCCCCATGATATCCCCAGTTGGCCTTTGGAAGGTACCTGTGGCTAGTATTCTTAGACCTACACATACCTTGGTATCCACTGGGTGGGTCCTTTCTGTTAGTTCTGTGTGTCAGGCATGGCCGGCACAGCTCAACAATTTGCTGTCCACCCTATAGTGCTCCAGTATCTCCAGCTCATGTAGCCCTTGGTAGGTTACTCCAGGTCTGTACACTCTTCTCCATCTCCTCACTGTGGGTTGGTCAACAGCATTCTCATCCTCAGCACCCTCAGCCTTTTCCATATGTATGATAGCTGCTGCAGCCCCTATCATTTTGTTGTTTTCATTTGTTAAAAATTCCCCCACATGTATACACCGGTAGTGTAGAGTATGTGGGAAAAACAGAGGGAAAGGTGTTTGCATACTTTATATTAGTGTTCTGTGCTGGACTGGGTTGCTGCCTGTGTAATTGGCTGATTCTAATACATTTCACCTGACAGCTATGCTAGTTCTCCTAGATTACCTTCCTACTGATGTTTTCCCTTCCTATTGCCTTTCTGTTTAAGCCCAGGGGTGCACCGTGCAAACACAGTGCTCAAATGTGCAGAGATCTGCTATTTCCTGTTTTTTTTCCCCTTTAAACCCCAGTGCACGTGCACACCTGCTTAGGCAATGTAAAGAGTGCTAGGCAGCCTCAGACACACACCCTTGTAAACCCGAGCCACACAGCTCCAATCCGCTTACAGTATGCCTGTCACACCCCCCCCCCCCATGATGTCAGCTAACTCCTCAGCTTGCACCAAGCTATTCCTGCACTTATACTATTGGGTGCTGACTAGCATTGAGGGGAAATCTGGGATTCAGTATCATTCCCCTCATTTGCATAGGATTGCCTACTGATGCATAGTTACAGGTCCCACACTGAGCCTCCCCCCTTAGCAACCACTATTCACTGGCCATGTTATCTTCTGCCTGCCATTGAGTATAATGGGAAAATAGTGATTTTGGTTAAAATGCTTATTTCAGATTTTTTTTTTTGCCCGATCCCATTTGCGCACAGCTGCACTACACTTAAACAGCCGAAAGTTATTATTTTTTTTTTAACTGTTTTCCATGCCAATGGCAATATATTTGGCTATTGGCATGCTTTACACATTATATACACCCTTTATTTGTAGCTGTCATGGCTCCATTTTGTATTTTGCAGAAATGTACTCGGTTATTAACCGAGTACATTTCTGCAGATTACACTAGTCCTGCATGGCCGGCTGACAGCTTCCTGGTTCGCAAATTCACCTCATTTGCATGGTTTTCACCTGCAAATGGGGTAATTTGCATACTGGAGCTGCATCCGTGCAGGAATAGTGCAGGAGCATTTGTGCACATCCCTGCAGCTTATTCCTGAATCGAACAGCGGACATATTGCCTGCTGGAGCTCCTGCACTGTTCCTGCACACTGTGCAGGACTTGCTGAATCTGGGAGTATGTTTCTGATTAGTGTTTCTAAGTAGATGTTTTAGACTCTTTGTTTAGACACATATAAACATTAATACAGTACATTAATGGTGTTTTATAGATGGCTAAGTATAAGTATATATATATATATATATATATATAGATATATATATATATGTATATATATATAGATATATATATATATATATATATATATATATATATATATATATATATATATATATATATATATATATACACACACACACACACACACACACACACACATATATATATATATATATATATATATATATATATATGGGTCTACCTGACATAGTTGACAGTTCAAATGGTCGACAGTTCATTTGATCGACAAGCATTTTAGTTGGAGGGCTTCGCCACCCCCCCCAATGTGGGGGGCTGTGCCCCCCCACACACCCCTTAACTATATATATCAACTCCAGGGTTGCACAACATTGGGGAAGGGGACAAATCTGCTTGTTGACCAAATGAACTGTCGACCAAATGAGTGTCGATCATTTGAACTGTCGACCATGTGAAGGGGACCCATATATATATATATATATATATATATATATATATATATATATATATATAGAGGCTCTTTTTTTTCCTCTGATTGAAATGTTATAAAATTATTTCTGATTTGAGGCAGCTGATGGAACTTCTAAATAGCTGTTTTATATGAAAGGGTTAATTTTTTCATGATGTCGATGTTTTGTGAGAAAACTGGTGGCCTGTGGGCCTGTTCTCATTGTGGAGATTCATAACATCCACTGACAGGGCAGCTCTGAGTGTTTCTTTTTTTTTTTTTTTTTGATTTCTGTAAACTCTAAAAGCTTCAAGATTTGATTTCCCACCGAAAATGCTTTTTTCCTCACTAGAGACAACCTCTGCTGTGCATGAGCCTATTTAGATGCTTTTTAACAAGTTTATGAAGCTGCGGCTTGAGGAAACATCAGTGATGCTATCACTTGACCTTTTGAACTTTTTAAATGTCTGTATTTAGAATTCTTAGGTTCATAGGTTCATAGGTTTATACTAGGCTATCTGCCCTAAGGCATTTATAAGCCTAGCCCAAAGTTTTGTGGCTTACGCCACCCCTTATGTTAAAAAATATTGTGCCCATTAGTTTGTTGTGCCTCTGTCCAGCAGTGACACAGAGATGATTCCCGGGGTAAACCTACGATCTCCCATCCACTGGTCAAGATTTCTCTTGAACAGAGCCAGCGAGGTGCTCTGCCTCACATGGTCCGGGATTTTATTCCACAGCATAGGGAGTCTCTGAGTGACAAATCTATCCCTCCAGCATGTCTTATTTATATCCGTGCTAAGGTTTAAGTCGCTTGCTCTAGTGGATCTGGTAGATTTGGATTTTTTGAGGTGGAGCATGTCCATTAATTGGGGTTGGACATGGCCTTGTATGTCAGGCACAGGTCACCTCTGAGCAGACGGTATGCGACTGAATAGAGTTGGAGTTTCTTCAGTCTGGCAGCATATGACAGATTTTGGAATCCCTTTATCCTTTTGGTGAGGAACTTTTGGGGTCTCTCCAATTGCTGCAGGTGTCGGGTGAGATACATCCCGAATGGGGCATTGTACTCGATCACTGGTCTGATAAGTGAAGAGTACAGGGGAACAATGACCTCACTTGATCTGGATGTGAATCCCTTCATGATCAGGTGGGCAATGTAGAAGGTCTTTCTAACCACTTTAGCAATGTGAGTGTCAAAAGAAAGGCCACTGCCAACCTGGGTCCCCAGGTCCCTGATAACCTCTTCTGTGCTTAGTGGATTGCCACCTATATGGTAGCTTGGGGTTACCTTGTTTTTCCCGAAGGGTATGACTATACATTTTTTGGCATTTAACTTTTTTTTTACTCTTGAATTTCTGTTATCCTTCACTTAGATACTTTAAATGGTAAATAATTTGTTCTGATAAAACTCCTTTGAAAATACCTATGGTCTTTTATAGATGAATACATCCTGCAGATTGAATGACAGTTTTAGTAACTAAATGACATCAAATGAAGTAGGAACTGCATTAGAAAAGTCATTATGCATATTAACATTGGACTTATGTTGCATAACTAAACCATTAGTAACTAAACAGAGGGCTGTGAGGTTTTTTTTGTAATAAGTGTTTATATATATATATATATATATATATATATATATATATATATATATATATATATATACATATATATATATATATATTCAACAGCTACTTACATGAAAAATGTTAGATGACTGACAAAATGGTTAACACATCTGATGTTTCTTGAAAAGACTTGGAAATATTGACAATCTTCTTAGCCTTCAGCTTCTAATGTTTATATGTACTTTGATCTGATGTGTATTTCTGATACATCTACATATTAGAGGTGCTATTATCATATGTGACATATTCATATAGCTTCAGATATATTGGACACTCTCATTCTAATATATATTTCATGGATTCAGATTTCTTTATTTGCTTTCATAATGCTTTTCTTTTTTGTTTTTATACTATATTCTAAGCAGAGATGGATAATTTGAGTCATTTGGTATTGGAGAGGTGGTGGATGGATGGTTTAGTTAAGTTTTAACTAAAGCAGAAACTTTATGTTTCATGTATGTGTTTGTAAATAGTTTTGGGTTTTTGAAAGTAGTGCTTAATACACATTATACATCCATGATAAGTAGATTTCAGTAGATTTCAAGTCAACATGGAAGAAAGGTCTTTCAGTAAGTAACAACATACACATTATAGTCAATGGCTTATAAATGTTTATCATTAAATATTAATGGTTTGAGCAATAATGTCAAAAGAGCTGGTTTGCTTAAATATATCAAAATGCATAAAGCGCAGATCATCTATTTACAGGAAACCCATCTATTAAAAAAAGACATACAAAATACTCATTTAATGGCTATACCATTCTGGCTGATTCATGTTTTAAGACTAAGAGCAGGGGCACTCTTATTCTATGGAAAATACTTACACTAAGCCAAGAATTATAGATACAATTTAATTTCAGATAAAGATGGGATGCTAAGCATGGTTATTTTGGAAATCAATAGGAAGTATTATACTTTGATTAATATATACTGGATACCAGGACTGAGTACTAAATATGTTGACAAATATCTGGACCTGATTACTTTAAATGCAAAAGGGGAAACTATAGCAAAAGGTGATTTTAACTGCCTATTATCAGGCAATGATACTTCTAAAAATGATAAAATAAAACTAACATTTCAAGCCAAGAAGTTAAATGGCTTTACAAACCAGATGAACCTTAAAGGTTGTCTAAGAGAACATTATTCCTTATTCTATACTCACTGTCCTACTAATTTCAACAAAGAAAACAGAACAGAACAGGTATGTATGTACATACCATTGCTTTTTTGCTGTGGGTACTAAAGATCAGTTACTGTCTTTTCTACCCCGCCCCTCCACCCATCTATCCAATCAGAAGCCTGAGGCTCATTCCTTATATAAAACATGGGGATGAACAGATGTCCTTGTAAGGTGATGCCTAATGGGGGCAGGGAACAGGCAAGAAGTACAGCTTTGCTGTTAAAGTAAATTAAAAAAAGAAAAACTTTCAGTATTTATTTTATCTGAATGTCATCCTTGCTAAGCTAGTACCTGAGTCCAGGAGCGGCCTTAGGTCAACAGGTGCCCTAGGCAAAAGGGCTCTACGGTGCCCCCACCACACTACTCTGTACCCCCATCCTGGTCTAACTACCCCGAATAAATGCTGGAAAAGTGTCCCTGCTAGACCGGCACCCTAGGCAGCTGCCTAGTTGGCCTATGCCTAAAGCCGGCTATGCCTGAGTCGATTTCCCCCTTCACCTCACCCTTTCTATGCTACTGGTCAAAATGAGACTGAAATGAAAGAACAAATGGTTACATGACCATATTTCTACTTGTTGCTGTCAGATGTATATACACAGCATGTCTCCTTACCCCTACTCCAGAAAGATAGCCATTGTTATACATGTTTGATACTTTAAAGTGGGAATGTATTCCAGCCCGTTGCTCCTGAGTAATATGTTGCCCCTAGCCAAGATTTTACAATCTTCTGTGCAAAATATTGAGGTATGCTTATCAATAAAGTTAAAGAAATAATAACCGCTCACTGTCTTTAGGATTCACAAGTTATATCAACCTTCTGTGCAGACATCTGTGGTTTAATTGTGAGCAACAAAAAAGAATTAATGAACACCATCTGTATGGACCTTTTATGCATTTTAAGCACAGCCAGCTTTGCAGTGGGGTGGGGTGGGTGTGAGGGCGAGGACAGGTCAGATTTTCAAGAAGGGGCTTCTACTAAGTCTGTGTAAAAAAAACTTATAGAGATGAGTAGTGTGGGGCCTGCTAGGCACTCAGAAACTCTGGGTGTCACAATGTTGTCTGGTGCATTTTATGCCTTAGTTTTTTGAAGAAGATTGTTACTTAACTCCTCTGGGTAGCATTAAAAAACAATTCTGCTTTTGCACATTGATGTTGTGCATGTTCACAAACAAAACTGGTGATGATATATATTTATATTTCATAAAATACTAGTGTTATAGTCAAACAAAGGCTTACGTCTCTGTAGATGTGCAAGATAGATATAAGATACTGGTGGGAGAATTGTTTATCTGCTTCAGGTCTTTCAGCTGATGCATGATAAGAGGGGGTTGCATAATTCTGTTTTGTGAAATTGCATAATCTGCAATATTTTCACAATATTTCAAAGCATTTTAATCTACAAAACTATGTGTATGAGAAAGCCACTAACAGAAACGTCATATGTCTTAATGTTTTGTAGAAGGTTACACCTCCTAAAACTTTTAAGAAATTTACAGAGCTATAAAAATATTGTTAATAATTATAACTGCTTTACCAAACAAAAATTTAAATCTCAGAATGTCTTCACATTTTGCATCATATTTTATTTTCATTTTTTACTAACACCCATTGCTTACATTCATCAACCCCAACATGGATGTATCACACTCCATTTTTGCATACATGGAAAATGTCATATTTTCATAACTTTATGGAAGTGATTTTAAACATCTCCAGCACTGTACATCCCATGCTGACCATTTTACTATACATGCTCATAAAACTCAGCTTATAGATGACATCTTGCTGCCATAGCTTTAGTTATGTAGCTATACCAGGACTTCAGGAAATTAGACTTTGAAAATGCTGATGTGTATGCTTGTCTTAGGAATAAAGGGAAGTCTCCTTGCTTTCTTAGTAAATATAAACTTCTAGGAAGCTATGGGCCTTTTTACACATCATTTTCTTCTGCATATTTAGTCTGTTGATAACAGACTATGCAGTCAGCAGGCTACTTGATAAAGATTTGATTAGTGATCTCAAACTATTCTTTAGAAGGAGTGATGGAGATTGTATTCGTAAATTGATGCACAGTCTGAATTCAGGCTACAAGGCATTAACAAACTTTGTCCTGTGGTCCAGGGTTTGATTCCTTAGGCTTTATCTGCCTCCTGAGTGACTCTGAACAAGTCACTTATCCCATGCTGTGGCTGAAATGGGCTGCAGTGGACCAGTCCACTACCCCAGTAATCAAATAAAATGAAATAAAATAAAGTAAATTAAATGGTACCTCAGCTGAATGTTCATATCTAATATATGAACTTATTTCTCTAATCTTGAATCCTGAAAGAAGACTGGTAGAGGACTGCTCTGGTTCAAGTACTGTTTTGTGGCCACTTTCATGAAAATATATGGTTGGTCCTGATGGGCACCAAGTCTGTGTAAAAGAACAGCTACATCTGTCTATTTATAAGACCAAATGGGTAGAGCAAATAAAAAGAGTTTATAGTCTTTTAGAAGAAAACTCAATCATGGCAATAGAACAAATGGGAAATAAAAAAAGTCATATGGAACTAAGGATCATTTGTTAAATAAAGTCATAATGGAGAACTGTAAAAGGGGGAAGAATCTAAGTATGGCATGGATAGACTACAAAAAAATATTTGACAGTATTCCACATTCATGGGTAAAGTAGTACTTAAAAATGTATACGATACACCCTACACTGACTGATTAAATTACAGCGACCATGAAACAGTAGCAAACCACTTTGCAGTTAGGGCATGATAAAGGACAAATTATTATTCCAGGGATAAAAATTCCAGGGGGATATTCCAGAGTGACTCTTTGTCACAGCTGCTCTTTTGTCTTGCCCTTAACCCATTAAGCTATCTACTTAAAATATTAGGTCATGGCTATAATTTGGCTCCCAGAAAAGAGCTAAGTGTAAAGACTTCTCATCTTCTTTTTGTGGATTATTTAAAACTGCATAGTTCATCAGATGAGGAACTGAAAGTACAACTGCAAGTGGACAAAACTTTTTCAGATAACATAAGAATGTCATTTGGTCTTGATAAATGTCCAAAAGCAACCTTTAAAGTAGGAATGCTGCAGCACCAAGATAACATCAGTTTGGGACAAGAATGTGATATAAAAGAACTTGAGCAAGCGGGAGTGTTTAAACATTTGGGAACTGATGAAGGCTCAACAATAAAACATGAAGAAATGTGAATAAAACTTAGTAAGGAATATTTTAGGAGACTAAAATTAATACTAAAAACAGTACTGACATCTAGGATCAAAGTCCAAGCTATAAACCAATTTGATATTCATGTCCTAATTTACACTTTTGGAGTGATTAACAGGCCCCAAAATGTGTTGGATCGGTTGGACAGGGAAACAAGAAGGATGCTTCATGCTCATCAAATGATTTACAAAAATCAATGTATACCAAGACTATATATATTCTCTGTTCTGAAGGAGGTATGGGCCTCCTCGAAATTGATTACATGTATAGATCTGCAATCATGGGACTGCATACATATCTGCTGACCTCACAAGACCCAAATGTAGTGAAAGTTTTAAAACACGAGGAGGAAAGGTCGAAGATGACTTCCCGGCTTAGTTTAGCAGAAGCATGTTGATGTTAAGTGGGAATGGAATTAAACCAGAAGTAGATAAAAATCAGGCAACAACTGAATGTGCTAAAAACAAAAGAAAGAATATAAGGTAAAGGATCAGATCAGAAGGCAAGAAATGTGGAAAATACATAAATATAGTTACAAGCACAGAAAACACTTGGAACAACCCCATGTTATTCAGGATCAAATGCAGGAATGATTAAGAAAAGGTGAATTTAAACCAAAAGATGAAAGGTTAATATTGGCAGCCCAAGATAGTGGACTATGTACACATTGATTTACAAAGCCCATTGAACATTTGGGAGAAACAGTCAAATGTAGGTTTTGTAAAATAGAATTGGAAACAGTTACCTACCTTGTTGCTGGGTATGATATACTAATTGCAGAAAGACTGTATACTGAAAGACATAACAATGTGGCAAGGCTGTTGCATTGGGGACTGCGCAAGCATTATAAAATTGAAGTAGCTGAAAAACATTGGAAACATGAGCTACAATGCATTACAGAAAAGATGAAGTCTATATCACATGAGATCACCTATTACCATGAAAATAAGACAAAATTAGCATTGATCACTGAAATTGCTACACCCATTAACTACAGTGTCTTATGTACAGAGAGACACAAAGTCATAAAATAGCAGGATTTGCAGGCAGAAATGAGGGCAATGAGGAAGAAGGATAACCAGACAGTTCCAATAGTAGTAGGAGCAATGGGTCTTATAAAAAATAATTTACAATCGTACTTAGATATATTACCAGTACATGTAATGTCATATGAATTGCAGAAGGAGTCAGTACTGGGCACATTGCGGGTGCTGCGAAGAACACTTCTGGCTAACATCAAACACTGAAACAATACTAATTTCATGAACTTTAATCATACTTTGACTTAGGAATGGGGCTCATTCCCATCATGGTATTATAAACCCAAAAGTCTTAGAGAAATTAAAAAAGCAAATAAACAAAGTAAATCTCATCTACACCTAATGTCTCAAAGCTATGAGATCCTGTTGGTCGGGTGATCTCAAATAAAATTTCAAGAGATGAACTTTGGATTTGCCAAAATATCCAGTTTGAAAGATGAATGGGCATGCTTATTTAGTCAAGAGGCACAAGTCCTAAGGAGTAGGATAGTGCTTCAAAGACAGGAGACAAAGCATAACATGCTCACATGCTTTAAGAACTGCTTATGGAGATGGTGTTTTGTCACAGTTCTGTCCTGTACAAAGTTATGATGTTACAAAATGTCATAAACATTCCGGCTGTTTAATAACCTAAAGTCATATCAATAAGTTGTCAGAGGTAGATATGTATTATGCAAGCTAAACATCTGGACTGTCATAGAATGGGTATACTTTTCTTCAATTAATTTACACTTCACCGAGGTTCAAAAACATGACTCCAAATTAACTAAAGTGCAGTTTATTGAAAACACACTAGTCTGAATCATGCTTTGTCGAAGAATGATCAACACTGCCGGCATCATGTAGAAGAAAAGGTATGGTGTTTTTTCTGTATTGCTTAAAGTAGTAGCTGGAATGGAATGTATACAGCAGTTGGAGGTTCTTGATATGGATCATGGTACAGTGATGATAAGGAAATATAGCCTTTTCCCCACTTTAGTGCAATCTCAGAGTTAGTGTATATAATTTGCAGGGGGTGTGGGGATGCACCCCCCATATGGGGTTGCAGGGGAGCTTGTCCCCATGCAAAAATGTGTTTGAAATGTAAATTTTACTGATTTTGATTTTCGGAGATGTTCAGAGTAATGCGTTTTCATTGAACTGCACTTTCACTCATTTGGAGTTGGGTTTTTGAACTTCAGTGAAATGTAACTTCATTGAAGAAAAGTAGACCTCATAAAATACCTCCCTCTGCCTAAACAAAGAACACCTTCCACTTAACAGAGTGTCTGCTGAGTGGAAGAATTTTTTTGTTGTTTCATTTTGCATCCAGACAGGCCTCACCAAGAAATCCAGTGAGAATAGATGGTGTCAAATAGCAGGCAGTATTTGAAGAGATAAAAGCTGTTTTTTCAGTCAAGAGGGGAGTTACTGGCTTCAGCTGAAATGGTTTCATGGGGTTCATGTGTGATGGGGTCCTAATATTCAGAAAGCCTACTCTTTTGTGAAAGATGAGGATAAGGTTTTTTTCGCTCTGAATATTGCCATGACTGACTAATTCAGAGCTAAGCTAACATATAAAGAAATCTTCAATGTCGTATATTGGAGAAAGCTGCCACCAACTTTTTATCCCACTGAGCTATGCAGACTAGGAGAAATACCATGTTCTTCCATGTGCTAAACAGTTCAGTCACTAATGATTTCTAACTCTTAGAGGAGTATGATTGGACAGTATTTCCTTGTCCATCCTTGCAGGAGAATGTTGAAACTGCATTTGTGGGAGTCTAATAGCACAATAATGTCACCCTCCTCCCTCTCTGTAGTATGAAGTGCTTTAACAGTGAAGTTCCAGTATGTGGCTCTCATCTAGACCACCTCCATTATCCTTCTGCTCAGGTAGTATGAGGCCAGGCCACAACTTTTGTTTTTAAGTGTTCCACCACAGAAGGAGGGCTTCTGGTCTCAGCTGCCTTTTCTGTGGTTTGAGAGAGACAACACTTCCCTTAAATCCAACTACTTTACATGGAAACATCTTTTCAGGCTAAACATTTTTCTGTAGACAAACAAGAAACTCAGCTAGGCTCCTCATCTGGCTTATGAAGTGTCAGTAATTATGGCTTGTGATAAGGCCAACTGTCATTTGGAAATGTACGTAATGAGATGAGATTGGTTAGAAAGATCCACATCTCCCAAGCTTAGTGACAATGTCTGACACTAACAGCTGGTGCAGAAAGATGTAATGGCTGAGAAAGCACTGGCACTTAACAATATGCTTAAACATCATGATGCAGCAGGATGCACATGGAACTGTGAAAATTATGGCTGCCATAAGGTCCAAAAGATATTCTTAAAAATGAGTTTCTAAACCTGAACACTCTAGTACAACCTCATCCAGATTGTTAAGGCTATGACTTCCTTGGGCAGGAACGAGTGTTGCTGAATAGTGTCATTCTGTTCCAAGTGAACAAAATGTTGTAATCCTAAAACAGATAGAAAAACTCAAGAGTATGGTACCTTGAAGACTGGCAACTGAAATTGGATCCAAACAATGACTGCTGTGAGTGAGTCCAGTGGTGGTGCTACCAAGTTAATGCCATGTAGGAAAGTGACTACAATAAGTTCTTTCTCCTAAAAGGCCTCCTCCATAATGCCTATTACTAAGGTAAACATGCTGTAGCAGAGGGCTGGCCATATGGCAGCCTGAATTACTGAAAGAGCAACCCAATCAGACTGAGACAAGACAATACGTATGCATAACCTCAGAGAGAGGCATAACAAGTGGTATCCATCCTATCCAGTAATAGAACAGAGCTGTTCCTAGCAGTAGTAACATGGCCAACTGGCAAGTCAGAATATGGAGCTTCATACACTGGATATAATTACTGAAGCTGATGAGGTTCAGGCTGGGACTGAAACTCCTAATCACTTTAATTTCCAATAAAATGGGGCTAGAAACCCTTGCCTTTCCCAAAAACAAAAGAAGGCTTTATGGCCCTTATGCAGAACTGAGTGTGAACCTGTCCTGAGAGTTGTTAGACATTTGTCTGGTCTCAGAATAGAGCCATTTCCATTGTAAGACCTAAATGTTTTAAGATCTGCCTCACTGTCACTGTGTAGTGGTCAGTGGTGATGGTGTCCAAATTAAGAACTATTTGGAAAAACATCTTTCCATGTGAGATTTTGTGGGATAGTCAGTACTATGATGGTAATCCCAATGGAGTCATTCTTACTGGAGAGTTATTGACCTGTGTTGGAGTAGGCAGCTTGGTGTCAGACATTTCTCGGAACACCCAAGGTAAAGTTACAAATGTTCAGGTATATTTTCCAAATATGACAGTTTCCTGTGTTATTTTGTCCACTTTGCACTGGATTGAGATTGTAGGGTTTGCATGATAGTGATTTCATAGGGGCCGTAGTACGTTGCATGTTGGTGACTTGGGAGTGGTCTAAGTGTGATAAGTGATATACTGAATACCACTGGTCATGCTTTCTCTGAGGTGCAGTGATGTCAAACTGAGAATAACATAAGCGTGGTACAGCAATAGGTGGATTCTTTTACATGATGGATGCTTTTAACCTGCCCCTGTAAAAAAAAAAAAAAATTCTTTCTACATGTATCTCATTTGATCACAACACAAAAAACTTGTGTACGTTCATTAT
Organism: Protopterus annectens; assembly: GCF_019279795.1. Taxonomy (NCBI): domain Eukaryota; kingdom Metazoa; phylum Chordata; order Ceratodontiformes; family Protopteridae; genus Protopterus; species Protopterus annectens. The sequence continues at coordinate 1,746,708,318 of NC_056732.1, read as the reverse complement.
AGCAATTTGTGTTTTTCATCTGTCACTTGTTACATTTTCCAAACTGATGTGGTTCAAACTTGGATGTGCCACAGAGATGTAGAGGAAATAAATAAGCAATTCTGCCTAACACTTGGCTCTCTCCTCAACCTAGGAAGGTGTGTCTTTTTTCCTGGGTGATATAGCTTGACAGATATGGAGGAAACTGAGGGACATTATAAAGACCCTTCACAATTGCCAGAGCTTGTTTCCCAGTTTGAAAGTGGCAGAGTTAAAGATGTTAAGATTTGCAATGGGTGTGACAAAGATGGACAGGATTAGGAATCAGTATATTAGAGGGTCAGCTCAGTTTGGATGGTTTGGAGACAAAGTCAGAGAGGCGAGATTGCGTTTGTTTGGACATGTGCTGAAGAAGGATGATGGGTATATTGGGAAAAGGATGCTAAGGATGGAGCTGCTGGGTAAGAGGAAAAGAGGAAGGCCTAAGATAAGGTTTATGGAAGTGGTGAGAGAGGACGTGCAGGTGGTTAGTGTGACAAAGCAATATGCAGAAGACAGGAAGAAATGGAAACAGATGATCTGCTGTGGTGACCCCTCACAGGAACAGCCAAAAGAGAAGAAGGCACAGTTCCAAATAGGCAAATTGGTGATTGACAACAAATGTAGTAAAATTTATTAAAAAAAAAAAAAAAAAAAAAAGAAAACAAGGGTTTATCACTTTCATCCTATAAAAGTATCAGTAATAATGTTAAGAAAGTGAATGCCATGAAAAGAGCTTAAAGAGATGAGTATCCACATTCATTTAATTAAAGACATAGTCCCTGGGATTCATTAACAATCATGTAGACTTTGCATGAAGTCTACACAATATAAGTGTTACAATGATGAGTAGTGGTGCTAATCTCATATGCATGCTGCTTATCCTGCTTAAATGAATGTTAGCATGTTCTTGTGGCCAGCAACAGTACTGGCAGCCATGAAAACATACTGAGCAGCATGAGCAGACACAGTAAACAAACAGGCGTGGCTATGGGCAAACTCATTATGTGTGTTCATGTGAACAACAGCAACACTAACAAAGAGCAACTACAATGCAAGGAGTGCCAGGCAGGGAAAATGTAGTGAGGACAATATGCACAGAAATTAAAGATATGACTACAGAAGTAAGTAATGAAGGGTAAATGGCAAAGACAATTACAATAAAAGTATTATCAGGCAGGGGAAGTGTACTGTGGACAATGTGCACAGAAATCAAAGACATGAATACAGAAATACATAAAAGGGGAAGGTAAATATTCAAATTGTACTAATATAATTTATTTAAATGTGCTTATGTCTTTTGTAATATAAAATTATTCAATATGTATGTCATAATAATTAATGGAGGTCACCATACCTCTCAACCTGGAATCATAAAACATCTGGACAAACGCCCATGAAAAACAGGTACAACTGGCCAAAATCGGTACACTGATTAACATAAAATTTGTATATGCAATCATGTAACCCCACCCACTCCAATGGAATTGTGGGATACCAACTTTTAAACACAAACTGAAGAACTGACACAATATTAATGCAGACATGAACTGTTTGCAGAATGAAGGAATGAGCAATGTCAAACTAATGAACAGACACTTTCATTGCTGACCTCTGACTATGGCAATAGAATTTAAAAATCATTTATTTACATGGCCCTAAACATTGTGAACAGTGCAGGAAAATCATGTTTATTACTAATTGTCCCATTGCTTCTTGGAACTGTGTCTTGTTGATAGCTGTCATTATCGAAAGTCATTAGCCATTATAAATGGGTTTTCAAGTGTCACCGTAAATGCTCATAAATCTTTCAGTGGCAAAATTCCCTTCTAAGGTTAGAAATGAAAAGATGGACAAGTAATACTACAGCTGTCAGAAGCGATACTGGCAAGCTAGGTTCAGATTTTAACACAGATCCATAAAGCTGGCAGAGTCAAGAAGAGAAAGAATAGTCCTTGCCTGAGAAGATGTCACTTTGCTGGGATGGGGGTTAACTTTGTACTCCTGTCATATTTTTACCCAGTAGTACATGGCAGGCAGTGCGCACACACACACACACACACACACACACATATATATATATATATATATATATATATATATATATATATATATATATATAATTAACCGCACTCAAAAAAGTTGAACGAAGAGAAGAAATTTTAACTAAGAACTGAACTTCGTGACAATAAAAGCATTCAAAAAAATAGTAAATCACACCAACAACTCTTGTAGAACTTTAGCGCTTTCGTCTTATTTATTGTCAAGACTTCTTCAGAAAGACATGTTTCATAAGTATGAGCAACCATTTTCACTTCCTTTATATATATTAGTTCTAGCAGGCCGTTTAAATTAACAACAGTTTCTTTCCAGTAGTAAACTGTGAACAAGCAGGGTGCTGTGTGCATTTTCATTAACATTACAATCGCAGTTACATAAGGTAAATTAGTCAGACAGTAATAGCCTTGTGGTGCCGTGTGCATACTAAAAGGGATTGTGTGCAAAAAGGGATTGTGTACAAAAAAGGGGATTGTGTGCAAAAAGGGACTGTGTGCAAAAAGGGATTGTGTGCAAAAAAAAAAAAAATGGGGGGGGGGGACCAGGAAGGATGACAGTATGACAGTCGTGCTGTGATGATTCTAATATAAACACATTACTTATGAGTCTTTGCCTCTAAAGGTAAGTAAAGAAGAGAACGGAGGAAGATGGAGGAGTAAGGTAGAGAGTCCTACTATGCTTTGGTATCGGTGTGTGTGTAGAGTAATGTGTGGGTATGCCACCTGATGGAGTGGGAGGAATGCGGTGTGGACTTGAGGGGGGGGGCTTGTAGGGAGCCACCCATGACAAGGAGCATATGAATGACAGAGTGTCCCAGAGGACTGTCAGTGCGGATGGTACCAGCTGTGGGCAGGTTTGGATGGTATCACCCCTTGAATAGCTGCATGAAATAGTGAGACTGGGGGGGTATAGTTGGTGCGGTCAGTGGGGGCTAGCCTGGTGATTGGGAGCATGTGTGTAGGGGGTATGGGGGAGTCAAAGGTAAGAGAGAGAGAGGAAACACATTATATTCACTTGCACAGTTGTAAATTCATAAACACATTAAATCTACTTGCACAATTCTTCAAACCCTCTTGCACAGTTCTTCAAACCCTATCACATTTCAATCTCTATACCATTTAAGTGCACATTTAATGTTCAGTGTCTCATTGAGACCTGGATAGACATCAGCTCTCAGTTCTATCTGCCATTTTAATTCCCGGACTTGCAGGAATGTGTCCATGTCCCCTACAAATTCTGTTATTTTTTCCAGCACTGTGAATTTGAATCCTTTGAAGTTTGGGCAAATAGCACTGTGTTTAGCCAAGGCATTCAAACTGTCCTGTTTGTGTATTGCTGTAGTGTGTTCTTTAATACAGCTACTCAGCTTCCTTTTAGTTTTGCCGATATAGAAATTCCCACAGTGTTTGCAGAAAGCACAGTAGACTACATTTTTTGTGTTGCAGTCATAGTGGTCATGTAGACTGACAGTTCTGTTGCAGTGCGGGAAGGTGACGTTGTTGATTTTTCGTATGTGTACACAGGCAACACACTTGCTGCAGTCAGACATTCCAGGTTCTGTCGATACTTCACTCTGTGGGGATGGGCTTTTATTCCTCTCGAACGCACCACCAAAAGAAGAGGTTCGTTTGAAACAGAAGTTTGGGGATGTCCCAAGTAACTTTGTCAGACCTTTTTCTCCTCCCAAGATGTCCCAATTGTTGGTGAGGACCCCTCTGATTCCAAACATATCGGTGGAAATTGGAAGGGGGAAACTTGACACCCAGTCCTTTTTGTTCGGTCCGTTCTGTGCCCTTGCTATGAATCCCTTTTCCAGGATTGGTGGGTACCTGGAGTGTCTGTGCTGTATGATCTCTTGGAACAGGTTGTCCACTAGATACTCTGGGTACTTTCTTTCTAGGAACAAGTTTCTGAGGTAAACACCTTCCTTTATGAAAACCTCATCCCTAAAAATGAGTCTGGATAACCGGATGAATTGTCCTTTTACAATATTCTTTTTCATGAAATGGGGATGCTGGCTGCTGAACTCTAGATAGGTATTCCTGAAAGTGGGCTTGCGGTAGATGTTGGAGTCAAACTGTCCACTTTCCGGGTCTATAGTGAGGTGGATATCCAGGAATTGAGTGGTGGTTCCGATATGTCCTACTGTGAGGGTCAGGAAGTCCAGACTCTGGAAAAGGGTTTCCAGAAAATTGCTCAGAGAAAGTCTGTCCCCCTTCCAGACAAAAAAGACGTCATCAATATAATGCCTGTACATTATGGTGTTGTTGAACCCGGTCAGTGATTCAACCTTATCCATTTCCCAGGCACTGAGGACTAAGTTTGCATATGCTGGGGCCATTTTGGACCCCATGGCTACTCCTTACTGTTGGTGGTAAATCTTCCCGTTGAAGTGAAAGAAGTTATTTCTTAATACTGCTTCTGTTAACCTGCATACAGTATTAATCTTAGTCCCGCTTAAGTTGGAGTGCCTGTTCAGGTACTGTCTGGTGAGGGTCAGTCCTTTGGCGTGGGGGATGTTTGTGTAGAGTGCTTCTACAACTAGGGTGACCAGTAAATATTCCCCTCCATCCAGCCTTAGTTTGAAGATGTCATTTAGAAAAGCCCAGGAGTCCTTAGTGTAGTATTTGCTGTTCTGTACAATGGGGTTAAGGATGTGGTCCACGTATTGTGAAATCTTTTCTGTTTTTGTCCTTCGGTTTGATACCACATGGCGGAAAGGTGGATTTTCAGGGTTCTTGTGAACCTTGGGGATTCCAAAAAATTTCCCAAGGCTGGGTGTCATGACCTGCATGAAGTCTTTTTCGTCTTGAGAGATCTCATCCCTGAGGTACAGTTCCAACAGTAGGTTGTCAATTTGTTTAAAGTTTTGTTGTACCTGGTTGATGTTGACCTTTTTGTAGAACTGGTTATTCATGAGGGATGCTTCAAGTGTTTGGATACAGCTCTCCTGCTCCATCACTACTATCCCGGATCCCTTGTCAGCCTTCATGATCCGTAGGGATTTGTCCTGACTCAGTTCCTTCCAAGCCTGTCTTTCTTCCCTGTTCAGGTTGTGCCATTTTGCCGAGGGCTTATCAGAAAAGAGTTTCCTGATATCCCTTTCGCAGGTACTCGCAAAGAGGCTCAGTGTGTTGGAGAGTGCAGGAGTGTACAGGCTCTTCATGGTAAGGGGTCTGTTGTTATCTTCTGAGCTTTCCTCATCTTCATCCTCTTCATATTGTTGTATATCTAATTTTAGTTGTAACTTTCTCAGGTAGCACTTGAGGTCCAGGATAACATCCGCCGTGTTGGCTCTCTGCGCCGGGATGAAAGAAAAGCCTTTCTTCAGTACCTTATGATGGCTTTCCGAGAAAACTCGTGTGGTGAGGTTAAAGATGTCACCTACCCCTGCTGGAGACCTGAAGTCAGTGCTATCAGGTGCTGGTATCAGTGAATGGGGAGGGTGATCAGGGTGGTCCATCTCAGTAATACTAGTACTGTATCCCATTCCCGCTCCTTCTTCCCCTGTGATTGTTGTTCCCCCTCCTTCCCTCAATATTTTTGGTGTTGTGGTTCCAGTTTCGTTCATTACCCCCAGGTCTGAACCTGGTATAAGTCCTGGTTCTGGTTGTGAGTCCTGCTGAAGATAAAAAAACATTGTTGTTGCCACTTGTGTTGTTGTTGGAAGACTGGTCGTTCATTGGTGGGGTCTGATAAACCCTTCCTTGATTGATCGCACTGTCCGGTGTCCTGCGGTTTGTATTGTTGTTGTCCTTGATGTTGTCGTAGTGGTCACGTTCACTGGTGTCTGGATCTCTCTGTGTTGGCTGATTCTGGAGAGGCATTTCTGGTCTTGGCTGTCCCCTAGGAGGAGTATGTACCATCATCTGGGAACTACTCCCTTCTAGTGGACTGGATGTGATGAGGAGTCTATCCACCTCTGGTGTGTTGGGTCCATTTGTGGGTTCTTGTAATTCTGTCGTAGGCCTTAGTTCGGTTGTGGACAACGGATTGGTTGTGGGATATCTGTCTGGCCTTCTCCGTGTGTGTAAGGAGCATGTGGGCCTGATCGGGTATGCTTTTCCTTCCCCATATTGTTTAATGTCCCTAAGCAATTTGCCTTTCTTGCGTTCAATCAGTGTCGCCACATGCCTAGTAATTTTGTGCGGTACATTGTCCCACATTTCCGCAAAGTCAATAAATGTGGGATCCTGCAGGATGCATGTTTGCAAATCATCTATTTGAGACTTGTAGGTGGCCATACTCTCAGTATTACTTTGGATGAGTGCTTTGATAGCTGCTAGCCCAGAGTCATTATATATTTTGACCAGTTCTTTGCTGAGAGTTTGGAGTAGTCCTGTTAGGAAATTTGTTACACCTGAGACCCTGTGGGACTATATCCAGCTCTAAACACCTTTCCAGATAGAAGTTTTCATGCTCCAAGTTTTTGTAGGTTTTAATCAGTCTCTCGAATCTGGTAATCAGAGACCTGGCACTCTGTGAGACCCCTCTGTTTTGACTGTACTCCAGTTGTGCTGTTGTATTCTGGACCGGGCAACGGAAGGGATTAATTTCCGTCTGCGTGAGTATCAGGTCAAGAGCCTGCGTGGTCCTTATTTCTGTCCCAATTCTGTTGTTAATTGTGGTCCTGGGTCCAGAGTGGTCCGGGGGTTCAGTGTGGTTCCTAGTGATCCTTTCATTTGTAGGTGTTAAAGGTCTGCTGTTTAGGTCCTCAAAGAGATCCTGCACCAAACAAATTCCTTCTGATAATTTTGTAAGAACTGTTGTTGGATCAATTGGTGTCCTGCTGCTGGTTGCTTCTGTCTTCAGTTGGCTACTAGAGCCTGGGTTGGGTGCTATGTTTTCTGCCATACTGTCACATGGAGTAGAAGACTTACAACTAAAATTAACCGCACTCAAAAAAATTGAACGAGGAGAAGAAATTTTAACTAAGAACTGAACTTCGTGACAATAAAAGCATTCAAATAAATAGTAAATCACACCAACAACTCTTGTAGAACTTTAGCGCTTTCGTCTTATTTATTGTCAAGACTTCTTCAGAAAGACATGTTTCATAAGTATGAGCAACCATTTTCACTTCCTTTATATACATTAGTTCTAGCAGGCCATTTAAATTAACAACAGTTCCTTTCCAATAGTAAAGTGTGAACAAGCAGGGTGCTGTGTGCATTTTCATTAACATTACAATCACAGTTACATAAGGTAAATTACTCAGACAGTAATAGCCTTGTGGTGCTGTGTGCATACTAAAAGGGATTGTGTGCAAAAAGGGATTGTGTACAAAAAAGGGGATTGTGTGCAAAAAGGGACTGTGTGCAAAAAGGGATTGTGTGCAAAAAAAAAAAAAAAATGGGGGGGGGGGGACCAGGAAGGATGACAGTATGACAGTCATGCTGTGATGATTCTAATATAAACACATTACTTATGAGTCTTTGCCTCTAAAGGAAAGTAAAGAAGAGAACGGAGGAAGATGGAGGAGTAAGGTAGAGAGTCCTACTATGCTTTGGTATCGGTGTGTGTGTAGAGTAATGTGTGGGTATGCCACCTGATGGAGTGGGAGGAATGTGGTGTGGACTTGAGGGGGGGCTGGTAGGGAGCCACCCATGACAAGGAGCATATGAATGACAGAGTGTCCCAGAAGACTGTCAGTGCGCATGGTACCAGCTGTGGGCTGGTTTGGATGGTATCACCCCTTGAATGGCTGCGTGAAATAGTGAGACCGGGGGGGTATAGTTGGTGCGGTCAGTGGGGGCTAGCCTGGTGATTGGGAGCATGTGTGTAGGGGGTATGAGGGAGTCAAAGGTCAGAGAGAGAGAGGAAACACATTATATTCACTTGCACAGTTGTAAATCCATAAACACATTAAATCTACTTGCACAATTCTTCAAACCCTCTTGCACAGTTCTTCAAACCCTATCACATTTCAATCTCTATACCATTTAAGTGCACATTTAATGTTCAGTCTCTCGTTGAGACCTGGATAGACATCAGCTCTCAGTTCTATCTGCCATTTTAATTCCCGGACTTGCAGGAATGTGTCCATGTCCCCTACAAATTCTGTTATTTTTTCCAGCACTGTGAATTTGAATCCTGTGAAGTTTGGGCAAATAGCACTGTGTTTAGCCAAGGCATTCAAACTGTCCTGTTTGTGTATTGCTGCAGTGTGTTCTTTAATACGGCTACTCAGCTTTCTTTTAGTTTTGCCGATATAGAAATTCCCACAGTGTTCGCAGAAAGCACAGTAGACTACATTTTTTGTGTTGCAGTCATAGTGGTCATGTAGACTGACAGTTCTGTTGCAGTGCGGGAAGGTGACATTGTTGTTTTTTCGTATGTGTACACAGGCAACACACTTGCAGCAGTCAGACATTCCAGGTTCTGTCGATACTTCGCTCTGTGGGGATGGGCTTTTATTCCTCTCGAACGCACCACCAAAAGAAGAGGTTCGTTTGAAACAGAAGTTTGAGGATGTCCCAAGTAACTTTGTCAGACCTTTTTCTCCTCCCAAGATGTCCCAATTGTTGGTGAGGACCCCTCTGATTCCAAACATATCGGTGGAAATTGGAAGGGGGACACTTGATACCCAGTCCTTTTTGTTTGGTCCGTTCTGTGCCCTTGCTATGAATCCCTTTTCCAGGATTGGTGGGTACCTGGAGTGTCTGTGCTGTATGATCTCTTGGAACAGGTTGTCCACTAGATACTCTGGGTACTTTTTTCTAGGAACAAGTTTCTGAGGTAAACACCTTCCTTGATGAAAACCTCATCCCTAAAAATGAGTCTGGATAACCGGATGAATTGTCCTTTTACAATATTCTTTTTCATGAAATGGGGATGCTGGCTGCTGAACTCTAGATAGTTATTCCGGAAATTGGGCTTGCGGTAGATGTTGGAGTCAAACTGTCCACTTTCCGGGTCTATAGTGAGGTGGATATCCAGGAATTGAGTGGTGGTTCCGATATATCCTACTGTGAGGGTCAGGAAGTCCAGACTCTGGAAAAGGGTTTCCAGAAAATTGCTCAGAGAAAGTCTGTCCCCCTTCCAGACAAAAAAGACGTCATCAATATAACGCCTGTACATTATGGTGTTGTTGAACCCGTGCAGTGATTCAACCTTATACATTTCCCAGGCACTGAGGACTAAGTTTGCATATGCTGGGGCCATTTTGGACCCCATGGCTACTCCTTTCTGTTGGTGGTAAATCTTCCCGTTGAATTGAAAGAAGTTATTTCTTAATACTGCTTCTGTTAACCTGCATACAGTATTAATCTTAGTCCCGCTTAAGTTGGAGTGCCTGTTCAGGTACTGTCTGGTGAGGGTCAGTCCTTTGCCGTAGGGGATGTTTGGGTAGAGTGCTTCTACAACTAGGGTGACCAGTAAATATTCCCCTCCATCCAGCCTTAGTTTGAAGATGTCATTTAGAAAAGCCCAGGGGTCCTTGGTGTAGTATTTGCTGTTCTGTACAATGAGGTTAAGGATGTGGTCCACGTATTGTGAAATCTTTTCTGTTTTTGTCCTTCGGTTTGATACCACATGGCGGAAAGGTGGATTTTCAGGGTTCTTGTGAACCTTGGGGATTCCAAAAAATTTTCCAAGGCTGGGTGTCATGACCTGCATGAAGTCTTTTTTGTCTTGAGAGATCTCATCCCTGAGGTACAGTTCCAAAAGTAGGTTGTCAATTTGTTTAAAGTTTTGTTGTACCTGGTTGATGTTGACCTTTTTGTAGAACTGGTTATTCATGAGGGATGCTTCAAGTGTTTGGATATAGCTCTCCTGCTCCATCACTACTACCCCGGATCCCTTGTCAGCCTTCATGATCCGTAGGGATTTGTCCTGACTCAGTTCCTTCCAAGCCTGTCTTTCTTCCCTGTTCAGGTTGTGCCACTTTGCCGAGGGCTTATCAGAAAGGAGTTTCCTGATATGCCTTTTGCAGGTACTCGCAAAGAGGCTCAGTGTGTTGGAGAGTGCAGGAGTGTACAGGCTCTTCATGGTAAGGGGTCTGTTGTTATCTTCCGAGCTTTCCTCATCTTCATCCTCTTCATATTGTTGTATATCTAATTTTAGTTGTAACTTTCTCAGGTAGCACTTGAGGTCCAGGATAACATCCGCCGTGTTGGCTCTCTGCGCCGGGATGAAAGAAAAGCCTTTCTTCAGTACCTTATGATGGCTTTCCGAGAAAACTCATGTGGTGAGGTTAAAGATGTCACCTACCCCTGCTGGAGACCTGAAGTCAGTGCTATCAGGTGCTGGTATCAGTGAATGGGGAGGGTGATCAGGGTGGTCCATCTCAGTAATACTAGTACTGTATCCCATTCCCGCTCCTTCTTCCCCTGTGATTGTTGTTCCCCCTCCTTCCTTCAATATTGTTGGTGTTGTGGTTCCAGTTTCGTTCATTACCCCCAGGTCTGAACCTGGTATAAGTCCTGGTTCTGGTTGTGAGTCCTGCTGAAGATAAAAAAACATTGTTGTTACCACTTGTGTTGTTGTTTGAAGACTGGTCGTTCGTTGGTGGGGTCTGCTAAACCCTTCCTTGATTGATCGCACTGTCCGGTGTCCTGCGGTTTGTATTATTGTTGTCCTCGATGTTGTCATAGTGGTCACGTTCACTGGTGTCTGGATCTCTCTGTGTTGGCTGATTCTGGAGAGGCATTTCTGGTCTTGGCTGTCCCCTAGGAGGAGTATGTACCATCATCTGGGAACTACTCCCTTCTAGTGGGCTGGATGTGATGAGGAGTCTATCCACCTCTGGTGTGTTGGGTCCATTTGTGGGTTCTTGTAATTCTGTCGTAGGCCTTAGTTCGGTTGTGGACAACGGATTGGTTGTGGGATATCTGTCTGGCCTTCACCGTGTGTGTAAGGAGCATGTGGGCCTGATCGGGTATGCTTTTCCTTCCTCATATTGTTTAATGTCCCTAAGCAATTTGCCTTTCTTGCGTTCAATCAGTGTCGCCACATGCCTAGTAATTTTGTGCGGTACATTGTCCCACATTTCCGCAAAGTCAATAAATGTGGAATCCTGCAGGATGCATGTTTGCAAATCATCTATTTGAGACTTGTAGGTGGCCATACTCTCAGTATTACTTTGGATGAGTGCTTTGATAGCTGCTAGCCCAGAGTCATTATATATTTTGACCAGTTCTTTGTGAAGCTGAGAGTTTGGAGTAGTCCTGTTAGGAAATTTGTTACACCTGAGACCCTGTGGGATTATATCCAGCTCTAAACACCTTTCCAGATAGAAGTTTTCATGCTCCAAGTTTTTGTAGGTTTTAATCAGTCTCTCGAATCTGGTAATCAGAGACCTGGCACTCTGTGAGACCCCTCTGTTTTGACTGTACTCCAGTTGTGCTGTTGTATTCTGGACCGGGCAACGGAAGGGATTAATTTCCGTCTGCGTGAGTATCAGGTCAAGAGCCTGTGTGGTCCTTATTTCTGTCCCAGTTCTGTTGTTGATTGTGGTCCTGGGTCCAGAGTGGTCCGGGGGTTCAGTGTGGTCGCTAGTGATCCTTTCATTTGTAGGTGTTAAAGGTCTGCTGTTTAGGTCCTCAAAGAGATCCTGCACCAAACAAATTCCTTCCGATAATTTTGTAAGAACTGTTGTTGGATCAATTGGGGTCCTGCTGCTGGTTGCTTCTGTCTTCAGTTGGCTACTAGAGCCTGAGTTGGGTGCTATGTTTCCTGCCATACTGTCACACGGAGTAGAAGACTTACAACTAAAATTAACCGCACTCAAAAAAATTGAACGAAGAGAAGAAATTTTAACTAAGAACTGAACTTTGTGACAATAAAAGCATTCAAAAAAATAGTAAATCACACCAACAACTCTTGTAGAACTTTAGCGCTTTCGTCTTATTTATTGTCAAGACTTCTTCAGAAAGACATGTTTCATAAGTATGAGCAACCATTTTCACTTCCTTTATATACATTAGTTCTAGCAGGCCATTTAAATTAACAACAGTTCCTTTCCAATAGTAAAGTGTGAACAAGCAGGGTGCTGTGTGCATTTTCATTAACATTACAATCGCAGTTACATAAGGTAAATTAGTCAGACAGTAATAGCCTTGTGGTGCCGTGTGCATACTAAAAGGGATTGTGTGCAAAAAGGGATTGTGTGCAAAAAGGGATTGTGTGCAAAAAGGGACTGTGTGCAAAAAGGGATTGTGTGCAAAAAAAAAAAAAAAAAAAAAGATGGGGGGGGGGGGGGACCAGGAAGGATGACAGTATGACAGTCATGCTGTGATGATTCTAATATAAACACATTACTTATGAGTCTTTGCCTCTAAAGGTAAGTAAAGAAGAGAACGGAGGAAGATGGAGGAGTAAGGTAGAGAGTCCTACTATGCTTTGGTATCGGTGTGTGTGTAGAGTAATGTGTGGGTATGCCACCTGATGGAGTGGGAGGAATGCGGTGTGGACTTGAGGGGGCTGGTAGGCAGCCGCCCATGACAAGGAGCATATGAATGACAGAGTGTCCCAGAAGACTGTCAGTGCGGATGGTACCAGCTGTGGGCTGGTTTGGATGGTATCACCCCTTGAATGGCTGCGTGAAATAGTGAGACCGGGGGTATAGTTGGTGCGGTCAGTGGGGGCTAGCCTGGTGATTGGGAGCATGTGTGTAGGGGGTATGGGGGAGTCAAAGGTCAGAGAGAGAGAGGAAACA
>NC_056732.1:1746613085-1746690585 GCF_019279795.1 Protopterus annectens | reverse complement strand
TATTTTGGTGCCGATTTTTAAGAATAAGGGTGATGTGCAGAGCTGTAGTAACTACAGAGGGATTAAACTGATCAGTCACAGCATGAAGTTATGGAAAAGAGTAGTGGAAGCTATGTTAAGAAGAGACGTAATGATTAGTGATCAGCAGTATGGTTTCATGCCGGGAAAGAGCACTACAGATGCGATGTTTGCTCTGAGAGTGTTGATGGAGAAGTACAGAGAAGGTCAGAAGGAGTTGCATTGTGTTTTTGTAGACTTAGAGAAAGTATATGACAGGGTGCCTAGAGAGGAGTTGTGGTACTGTATGAGGAAGTCAGGAGTGTCAGAGAAGTATGTAAGAGTGGTGCAGGATATGTACGAGGGTAGTGTAACAGCAGTGAGGTCTGCGATGGGAGTGACAGATGCATTTAAGGTGGAGGTGAGGTTACATCAAGGATCAGCTTTGAGCCCTTTCTTATTTGCAATGGTGATGGACAGGTTGAAAGACAAGATCAGACAGGAGTCCCCGTGGACTATGATGCTTGCAGATGACATTGTAATCTGTAGTGAGAGTAGGGAACAGGTGGAGGAGACCCTGGAGAGATGGAGATATGCTCTAGAGAGAAGAGGACTGAAGGTCAGCAGGACTAAGACAGAATATATGTGTGAGAATGAGAGGGAGGATAGAGGAATGGTGAGGATGCAAGGAGTAGAGGTGGCGAAGGTGAATGAGTTTAAATACTTGGGATCAATAGTTCAGAGTAACGGTCAGTGTGGAAGAGAGGTGAAGAAGAGAGTACAGGCAGGATGGAGTGGGTGGAGAAGAGTGTCAGGAGTGATTTGTGACAGATGAGTACTAGTAAGAGTGAAAGGGAAGGTCTACAAGAGGGTAGTGAGACCAGCTATGTTATATGGGTTGGAGACAGTGGCATTGACAAAAAGGCAGGAGTTTGAGCTGGATGTGGCAGAGTTAAAGATGTTACGATTTGCACTGGGTGTGATGAGGGTGGACAGGATTAGGAATAATTATATTAGAGGGTCAGCCCAGGTTGGAAGGTTTGGAGACAAAGCCAGAGAGGCAAGATTGCGTTGGTTTGGACATGTGCTGAGGAGAGATGCTGAGTATATTGAACAGCTGAAAGAAGATGATGATATGAAGTGAAGTTGGCTAAGCTTAAAATGGCCTACAGGAGCAGCTAATCTAGGGAACCAGAACTGCTCTATGCTTGGTGTCCTTTGTCAGAGGTCCAAAATGTTTCTGCTTAAATCCAAGCCATCCAACACTAAGAACAAGAAATTAAGCTTATTTTGAGTTGATCTGTACTTTTTCATCTGTATTTTACTGTTTTAGTGCATTAATTCATCCCTTTTTGACTGCTTTCACTGTTTGTGCCTGCTTATTACCTGCACTTGTTTGCACTGAAATATTGCTTATTTAGCAGAAACTAGATCCAGATATGCTGACTCTTGCCTGTTTTTCATACACTTGAACTCAGATCCAGCCATCTTACATTAAGAAGTGCTCCCCTGTCCCCCTGTGGTAGAAGTGTGGATATAGCCTTGTCTGAGCTGGAAGTAGCTCTGCACCACACAACAGGGGATTAGCAGTGCCTTGGGTACATGCAAATGCCTAGAAACTATTTTTTCTCTGGATACCAGTCAGTGAAACCCCTGCTGCTCTGCAGGCAATGTAGCTGCGCATTTCTGCACTGCAGACAACTCAGCTGAGCACTGAATAGTACCACCCCATTTTTCATCCCTGATCTTCCATAGAATAAGTCCCCTTGTTAATCCCAGAGAAATAGCTGATCTAATTTGCCCTCACACAAATTAATATTATCTGCTACTATTGACAGTCAGTTTTCCAACATTTTTTCAGCCAGTCTGAAATAAACAAATACAGTATGTGAGAGATATTACTCTGCCATGAAATTAGAATCAATCCTCTCATGTAACAATAAATAAGACATCAAACAGGTTGTCAGCATACACACTTCTCCACTCACACAAGATAAGGTCAAGACACATAAACCCACGTACATAGAGGTATTTACTAAGAGTCTACCAAAAGACCAGAGACATCTCAAGTGCAAATAAACTACACATTCTGGTACACAAACAGAAACTATCAGTACACATAACAACACACATATCAATGTCTCAACAATTAAGCCCCTAAGGCAAAACACCTCAAAACCCCTAATGTCCTAGTCATAGGTGAATCAATAGTGAGACACACAGATGTCCCCCTCACCAGGTTGGGCAAGGAGAAGGTCACGGTGAGCTGCCTGTCAGGTGCCAGGATCTGTCAAATCACACACATACTCAAGTCACTCAGCAACAATTACTGTTATGACTCTGTCTTAGTATGTGTTGGAGTGAAAGACTTGAGATGTACCTCTCTGGATTATATGAAGAAAGACATGACTGTACTATTAGATTATGTGTCCCAGGCAGGTATGTTCCTAGCCCTAAGCAGCATTCTAACTTCACCTAGGATGATACCATAATACAAGCAAAAAATGATTGATTTCAATAATTGGCTTAGCTTCTTGTGTCACTCAAGGGGGATCCAGTATCTTGCAGCTGGGAAGACATGATCAAAAGACAATGCTGCTTTGCTAGAGATGGCCTTCACCTGTCTCCTCAAGGCTTTCGGATACTGGCAAAGATGCTTGCCTCCCCCATAGTGCCTTTTTTAGGCAATGTCAAAATAACAAAATGTCTAATGTATAGAAATCCTCTAGAGACAAACTCAAGGTCATACTGCTTAATGCTAGAAGCCTAAACAGTAAACTGCATTCCCTGGAATCAGTTCTCACCTTAGAAGATGCTGACATCTGTGCAGTCACTGAGATTTGGTTCAAGGTCACAGAGAACACCCCGGCCGTACAAGGCTACAATGCCTTTCACACATTAAAACTTCAAAACTAGCATGAAAAAAACAAAGGTGGAGGTGCATCCATCTTCATTAAATCCAAATACACCTCGAGATTGGTAAAACAGTACAACTCTCTCTTGAGCTATTCCAGGTCCAAATAACTATAGGCAAAATGCCCTACCACATCATTGCTAGCTACAAGTCCCCCCATGAACCAGGAAAAGCATACCGCTTACCTGGACTTGCTAGAGTCACTCAGTATACTGCCAAACACCTTGGTCATGGGAGATTTCAACTATCCTTCCATCAACTGGGTGATTTACACAACCACAAACATGATCGCTCTGAGGTTCCTGGAGTTTGTTAATTCAAATGCCCTAGAACAGTTGGTCTGCACCCCCACAAGGGGCTCAAATGTCCTAGACCTAGTACTCACCAACATGGGAGGGGGGTCACTGCACTCCCCCCTGTGTGTTACCCCTCCCTGGTAAGGTCAGACTGTAAATCAGTCTCATTTGATGTAAAGATCAGCCTTGACACCCCCATGAGAGCAAAAAAACTGGACATTTTTTCCAAAGTAAACTATAGCTTACTATGTGATGGTATAAAACGTTTCAAAAGCCCCTACTAACGCAGCCAACAATGCAGAAGAGTACACAAATGCCCTTAAACAAATGTATTGACTCAGCTGTATCTGACAGGATTAAAACCAGGACCTACCAAAAAAACAACCCCCCGGTGGACTTAAGTATAAATAAGTTATATAACAAAAGAAAGAAATTGACGTCTAAGAACAAGAGGGAAGTTACTCAACAGGGGAGGAATATCTTTCATAGCTTGAACAAGCAAATCAGATATCTTGTAAAGTCCTCTAAGGCTAGTTATGAGACTAAATTAGCATCCCTATCTAAAGACAACCACAAGCCATTATTTGGATACTTCTGGAACCTAAAAGGGAATACCCAGCTGTGTCCCAAACCTACAGTTGATGGTACCACTCACACTGAACCTGAGGAAATTGAGAAACTGCTAGCTGACAGATTTGGCAAAAACTTCACCCTCCTGTTCCTACCAGCCATACCCCAAAGCATTCCTGACTCCAGTCTTCTACCGAGTATCTCCAAACAGCTCAAACAAGCACTCTCCAAGGCCAAAAGCATGGCCTCTGTAGGACCAGATAACATCCGAGGTTGCCTATTAAACAAGTTTTACAACAGGTGCAATGCACTATAATCAACAAATAACCAAAATAAAAATAACTCACTTAAAAAAATGAGGGTTGCTTATTAAACAATCTAAAACAAGACCTAGTGAAACCACTTGACACTCTCTTTAACAAGAGCCTGAGCATTGGCTTTGTTCTGGCAGAGTGGAGGACAGCAACAATAATCCCCTTGCAGAAAAGGGGTCCATCAACTGACCAAGGAAACTATTAACTCTTAAGCCTAACCAGTCTTATCTGCAAGGCCATGGAAAGAATCATCATGGACCTTGTGACACCCGCACCCTGGCCCAGCCATCAGGGAGCGTCAATCCTCACCACTAACACCAGAGAGGGCATCTCATATAAGAGGAAAATATAACAAGTACACACCATAAAGTACAATTTCCCTTAAGTGTAGACAGAGATCACAGTCAAGTCTGGGGCTTATTGCTCCCTTCCTCCCCAGGTCCCCAATAAGACTCCCCACTGGCACAGCTATAGGGTCCAGATCTCAGCCTAGCTGGCACGCTAACCTCCAGTACCCTCTCTGTCCAACCAGTGCTTCATGTCCCTGCCAAAGTAGCTGACACACACACACACACACACACACACACACACACACACACACACACACACACACACACACACACACACACACTTGGAGATAAGTATTTATACAACTTCACAGACACTCCTGGGAAAGGATGACACAGATTCTCCAGCTGTGCCCCTTTACCCAGACTATACGGTAGTAATTACTGCCACCACCAGCTAATAATTATCAGCTACTAAAAGGTCCTTACAAGGGTGTCCAATTATTACTGTGCAATATTATTATGCAATTGGTAAGTGTGACTAATCAGTTTTAAGGCTTATTAGAGTGGCTTAGTTTAGGATCACTTAGAAGCATGCAGTGTATACAGTGTACAGAGGCTACACCAAAACGGTATTTACGTTATTTTACACTTAGAGCAATAAAGAACATTCCACATGTAAATTCTGGTCATTAACTTTAGCCTTAAAACAATAGACAGGATGCTTACTCCAGACTCATTGACTCCAAGTTCTAACTTCAAAGGAACAGACATAAAGTAATTTTAATTTCAAAGGACCAATAAGAAATGCTTGACTTGGTTTTCCTTACAGCAGATGGCAATGTTGTCACATTGCTGAGGCAGCATTTCTTTACTGTTAAGACACAAGCCTGTATTTTATATTTATATTTACAAATGCCAGAATGGGGCAGCCACAGTGGTGCAGCAGTTAGCATTATTGCCTCACAGCAAGAGGTGCTCCGGTTCAATCCTCCGCTGGGGTGCCTTCTGTGCGGAGTCTGCATGTCCTCCCTGTGGTCGCTTGGGTTTCCTCCGGGTGCTCCGGTTTCCTCCTACATCCTAAAGACATGCTGTAGGTGAATTGAACACTCTAAATTGGCCCTAGGTGTGAGTGAGTGAGTGTGTGTGTGCATGTGCGTGCCTTCTGTGGAAGGTTGGGCACTGGGCTGGCAACTCGACACTGTAAAACTCCACTGCCAATCATGAGTGGACAGATTATCCACTGTGGCAATCCCTAACCGGGAAAAGCCAGAAGAAGAAGATTTACAAATGCCAGAATGATGTATCAAATTCTATTTGACTAGAATGGCAGCCTTCACCCTTCTCTACCAGTCTTCATATCTCTCCCCCCCTAGAGAACTCAAGCTAGTTTTTCAAGTGACCCTTGAGAAGCGCCGCTTGAGAGGGTTAGGTCTGTCTGAGGGTACCTCACCCCATTTCCTGTCTTGAGAGTCCATCTGCATTGGCATTGCTAACTCCACTGTGATGCTACACTGACATATCATATGCTTGCAACCCCAGGCTCCATCTTAGCAACTTGGCCTTTTGCTGACTGGCTCTGTTTAACTATGTTAGAGGGTTGTGATCTGTCATTACAGTGAATTTTCGTCCATACAGATAAGGCTGAAGTTTCTGTAGTGCCCACACTATGGCTAGACATTCCTTTTCTACCGCTGCATAGCATTCCTCCTTGGGTTGGAGCCTATGACTGAGATAAACCACTGGGTGCTCTTCCCCCTCTGAAGAAATCTGGCCAAGTACAGCCCCCACCCCATGGTTCGAAGCATCCATTTGCACAACAAATTCTTTGCTGTAATTTGGACTGGGTCCTCCCAAAGCTTCTATAAGCTTCTGGAATGCCTGCTCACATGCTGGGGTCCACACTACCTTATTTGGCCTGTTCTTCCTTGTCAGGTCTGTGAGGGGAGCAGCTATGGTATTATTACTAGGGATGAACTTTCTGTAGTACCCTGCTGTTCCTAGGAATGCCCTCATTTGATTTTTGGTAACAGATGCAGGACATGCCTGAGTGGCTTCCACTTAGGCAGGTTTTGGCCTTATCTTACCACTCCACACTCTATGTCCTAGGTAGAAGACCTCTGCCATACCCACCTGACATTAGCTCGGCTTAATGGTCAACCCTGCCCTCTGTAGTATGGCCAGCACCTCCCTGACATGCTGAAGGTGCTCTGGCCAGGAATGGCTGTAGATGGCAATATCATCTAGTTAAGTAAGGGCAAACCCTCCTGCTCCAACTAGGATATTATCTACCAGCCTCTGGAACGTTGCTGGGGCATTCATCATCCCAAAGGGCATCATTGTGAACTCATACAAGCCAATAGGAGTCACAAAGACTGACTTCTCTGTAGCACTGGTAGTCAAGGGCACCTGCCAGTAACTCCTGGTAAGATCAATGGTTGTAAGATACCTAGCCCCACCCAGCTGCTCTAGGGCCTCATCTATCCTAGGCATGGGGTAAGCATCCGACTCTGTGTGACTGTTTAATTTCCTGTAATCCACACAGAACCTGGTGCTGCCATCCTTCTTTGGCACCAGCACCACTGGGGATGCCCAGGGGCTATTGGACTCTTGAATCACCCCTAGTTCCAACATCTCCTGTACCTCCTCCCTCAGAGTCTGTATGACTCTCTCAGGCACCCTATAAGGGGTCTGCCTTATAGGCCTTTGGGGTCCTGTATCCACCTGGTGCTGCATCAGGTGGGTGCACCCTGGTTGCCCAGTGAACACGTCCCCAAATTCCTGCAACACTGCTCGGATTTCCCGAACCTGGGCAGGAGATAGCTGCTGGGACATTGCTACCCCTTCCACTGAGGTGTCAGCCTGAGCCTCACTGAGGAGGTCATATTAACATGGTACTATTTGTGCCCCTGCCATCTGCCTAGCAGTTCCACCATGTAGTTGACATCACTTACCTTTCTTACCACCTTGTAGGGTCCCATCCAAGCTGCTTGCAGTGTGTTGTGTCTGACAGGAATGAGAACCATTACCTGCTGCCCCACAGCATACTCTCTAGCTCAAGCATTCCTGTCATACCACACCTTTTTATGTTGTTGGGCTTCTGCCAGGTTCTCCTGGGCCAAGCCCATGAGTTCCCTGAACCTTGTCCTGAGGTTTAGGACATATGCTACAACAGACTTTTTGGGAGACTCACACTAACCTTCCCACTCATCTCGATTTAAATCTAGAGGTCCCCTCACCCTATGCCCATATGGCAACTCAAAGGGTGAAAAACCTGTGGATTCCTGGGGAACCTCTCTGTAAGCAAACAACAGATGGGGCAAATATTTGGCCCACTCCATCTTTAACTGACCTTCAAATGCCCGTAGCAGGGACTTGATTGTAGAGTTTAACCTCTCAACAATACCATTAGTCTGGGGATGGTAGAGGGTAGTTTTCATGTGCTTCACCCCACAGGACTTCCACAAACAAGCCAGCAGGTCTGACATGAAATCGGCACCTCTGTCAGACTGTATTTCTTTTGGGAAACCTACCCTGCTGAAAATCTCTAACAGAGCATTTGCCACCTTCTCTGCCTCAATGAAGGACAAAGCCACTGCCTCAGGGTATTGTGTAACATAATCCACTACCACTAGGATATACTTTTTCCCTGTGGAACTTGGGGTACTCAGAGGAGCCACAATATCTACTGCTACCCTCTGAAATGGCTCCTCAATCACAGACAAAGGCATCAAAGGAGCTCTCACCTTGTCTCCTGCTTTGCCTACCTTTTGGCACTTCTCACAGGTTTTGCAGTACCCTGTTACATCTCTGGAAATTCCAGGTCAATAGAAGTTCTGCATTATATGCCTCCTTGTACATTTTATGCCCATATGAACTGCAAAGGGAATATCATGGGCTATGGCTAGAAGCGCCAGACAGTAAGCTCTAGAAACTACTAACTGCTGTACTATCACACCTTCTAGCCATCCCTCAGGGGTCCACTGTCTGTACAGTAATCCTTTATCCCAGTATACAGATTCCCCCTTTCCTTGAGAAAACCCTCCCTCAGGGGTCCACTCTCTGTACAGTAACCCTTTGTCCCAGTGTACAGATTCCCCCATCCCTTGAGAATCAGGTGCCTCCCTAGCTACCTGCCTCAGGCTTTGCAATGTAGGGTCTGAGAGCTGAGCCTCTTTCAACTCCCTCCTTGTAACCATTCCCAGCTCCCCTTCCACAGGAAGTCTGGCATCCCCTGACAGTGGTGCCTCACTGTCAGCCTGGGTACTACTACTCACCTCTACCTTTGCAGTCACTCTGTCCAAGGGAACATCAGTACCCACAAGCAGCTGTGGCTCACATTCAGTCTCACTGCTACAGAGTAGCTCCCTTCCTGAAGTAACCACCTCACCAGTACTGGCTGCAAGTATGCAGTCTGTCTGGGTCTCCCCCAGGCTACCAGACCCACATGCTTGTCTTCTAGCCTTGCTACGTGTAACTGTGTAAGTACATGGTACTGCCTCATCCAAATCCTTCCCTCTCAGGATATCTGCAGGATGATAGTTCCATACCCCTGTTGTCTCAAGACAACCTACAATTGGCATTTTGTCTTTCCCACTTACTGGCTCCCTCACCTTTGGCTCCCCACCTTGCCTCCGTGGACACCTGTCTGCCACATGGCCCCACTGGTTGCATTCAAAACATTTAACCCTAGCTCCTGGATGTGTACCTGGACTAGTGGCTTCCCCTGCTACTGGCAGATTCTGTTGGGGCAGTCTGTGCTGCCCACCATGGATCCTTTAGACCCATGAGCAGTACTGGGGGTCCCCTTCCTGTGCAGTGCTGCCCTGCTTGCTAGGTATAGATCTCCCTTCTTCAACAATTCATCTAAAGTAGCACATTGTCTATCGGCTAACCAGATCCTCATGTCCTCAGGCAAAGTGCTAAGGGCTTGTTCCCTCACCAAAAGGTCTGCCAGCCCTTCAAAAGTGGTGACCTGACATCCACTCACCCAGCTATGAAAATAAGTGCTCAGTTCAGCAACATATTCACACACACTTTCATCTGCCTTGTGTCTATGCTCACAAAACTTTTTCCTATACATTTCAGGTGTTAGCTTAAAACATTCTAAAAGACATTTTTTACAGCAGTATAATCAAAACATGCAATGTCAAACATTTTAGCCAATGCATTTTCAGTTTACCATGGAGTAATGGGGTCAGGAACTGTACCCAGAGCCTCTGGTCAACACTATACTGTTTGCATATCCTCTCAAACATATGAATGAAACTATCAAAATGATCTCCTCTTTAAACTGCGGAAGCAATTTACTGACCTGTTGTGCTTCTGGGGTTGCTCCCTTCCTCATTACCTCCATTACTCTGGCGAAGAGTCAGCATTTCCCTCTCATGCCTCCTCTAATGCCTTTTTTCTTTGGCTTCTATCTCCAAACATCTGGCTTCCAACTCAAGTCTCTTTAGCTCCAGCTGGATTTTTAAGTCCACTGCAGAAAGGTTGAGCTGTCCATTCTCTGAGGATATTATATCTCCACTGCCAGTCTGATTGCCCTTTGCAGAAAGGTTGAGCTGTCCATACTCTGAGGATATTGTATCTCCACGGCCAGTCTGATTGTCCTCCTGGATGCTGTTTTCTGATACAGCTGTACCCAAGGCTGCAATCAGGTCTGCCTTAGTCAAGTTTCAATACACCAGTCCCCCAGCCTGGCACGTCTCCACCAGCTGGCTCATTGTCAGCTTTCCATACTCCTGTGCTGACATGCTGCCTGCTCACCCTGACTAACTAAGCTAACAAAAGAAATAAAACAATTGTGATCTGAACTCTGAGTATTCACTGCATGGCTGTTTTAGAGTACAAAACATCTTCAGAGATCACTGTATATAAGCTACAAGATTCACTCTACCCACACCACTACAAGCCAATTAGTATGTGAAGTGGATCCCACCACCGCAAACTGCATGTGATGCCCCACACCCTGGCCCAGCAATCAAAGAGCCTCAATCCTCACCACTAACACCAGAGAGGGCATCTCCTATAAGAGGAAAGGATAACAAGTACACACCGTAAAGTACAATTTCTCTTAAGTGTAGACAGAGATCACAGTCAGTCTGGGGCTCATTGTTCCCTTGCTCCCCAGGTCTCCAATAAGACTCCCCACTGGCACAGCTATAGGGTCCAGATCTCAGCCTAGCTGGCAAGCTAACCTCCAGTACCCTCTCTGTTCAACCAGTGCTTCATGTCCCTGCCCAAGTAGCTCACACACACACACACACACACACACACACACACACACACACACACACACACACACACACATTTGTTGATAAGTATTTATACAACTTCACAGACACTCCTGGGAAAGGCTGACACAGATTCTCCAGCTGTGCCCCTTTACCCAGACTATACAGTAGTAATTACTGCCACCACCAGCTAATAATTATCAGCTACTAAAAGGCCCTTACAAGGTTGTCCAATTATTACTGTGCAATATTATTATCCAATTGGTAAGTGTGACTAATCAGTCTTAAGGCTTATTAGAGTGGCTTAGTTCAGGATCGCTTATGAGCATGCAATGTACTCTAGAGCTTACTTATCTCTATACAAACCAGCCACAGGTAAAACGTTTTTAAAATATTTAATAATAGATACTTAAAATACAAGACAATACTACTACACCACAGTGTCATTCAAGAGTTCAGAGATCACACAGAAACTTAAAATAATTCAGTAATACAGTTCTGACATAACAGAAAAAACACTTAGTCTAACTTTCTTCTAATTCCCTAGCTATTACTACAAGAAAACATACTTCTGAAATAACTTACTTAAGACACAGGCAGTGCTGAGTTGAATAGTCCAAGATCAAAATGTTTAATAATCTCTGGTTCTCACTGTTTAAATTGCTATTGCAGTTCTGATAAAACATTACATCATCTTTTTACACTTCCTGGAGTTCCTAGGCTACACCAAAACTGTATTTACATTCTTTTACACTTAGAGCAATAAAGGACATTCCACATGTAAATTCTGATACTTAACTTTAGCCTTAAAACAATAGGCAGGATGCTTACTCCAGACTCATTGATTCCAAATTCTAACTTCAAAGGAACATACATAAAGTAATTTTAATTTCAAAGGACCAATAAGAAATGCTTGACTTGGTTTTCCTTACAGTGGATGGCAATGTTGCCACATTGTTGAAATAGCATTTCAATACAGTTATGACACAAGCCTGTATTTTATATTTATATTTACAAATGCCAGAATTATGTATCGAATTCTATTTGACTAGGCTGGCAGCCTTCACCCTTCTCTACCAGTCTTCACAGACCTTATCAGCAAGGACACAGGTGACCTTCAAACTTATGGCCTGACCTAGTTTGGTTTTGTCAAGGATAAACCTTGGTTATTAAACCTGGTGGACCTCTTTGAGAATGTCATCAAAGTCCTGGATGAGACCAAAGCAGTACATAGTGCCTGTCTTGATTTAGCCAAGTGTCTTGACACAATCCCTCACTCAAGTATCACTGAGAAACTCTCCCGGCTGGGGGTTAACTCATACATCACTAGATGGGTAGCCAACTGGCTCACAGACAAAATGCATACTGTTAAAGTTGGGGAGCCCACCTCCACCAGTTACCAGTGGGGTACCACAAGTATCTGTGCTGGGCCCTCTACTGTTTGGCATCTATTTCTCTGAGGTCCAGATGAAAGTAGATTATCTGTGGCTTACCAGGTTTGCAAATGACTGCAAATTGGGTGCAATCATTGAGTCACCCAGCGATGTAAAGATATCACAGAAAGGACTGACACAGATAGATGATTGGTGCCAAAGTCATGGACTAAAATAAATGCAAAAAAATGCCTCATTATTCCCTTTGGCAAAGAAGTAGCCACTGCTAATTATGATATAGATATCAGCCCTCTAAGCTCAAACTCAGTGGTGTGAGACTTGGGAACACAGGTTGATAGCAATCTAAATTTTGATAACCAAGTGTCCATAGTGGTAAGGAAAGCTTTTGTGCATTTCATAAATAAGGGCATCACAACCAAGACTAAGGAGGTTATAACTACACTGCACCTGACCCTTATTAGACCACTAATCGAGTACAATGCTCTCTTCTTTATTAATCTCACCAGATACTTGCAGCAACTGGAGAGACCACAGAGTTTTCTAATCAAGAGAATCCAGGACCTCCAAAATATGACTAACATAAAAAAACTGAAAGCCCTGTCACTGTAAATTTGTATCATACAGGCTGCTGAGAAGCAACCTGTCCCTGTTCTACAGAGCAGTCTCTCACTCTGCCTAATGGAAATGCTGCACATCCACAAATCAAATGTGGCAAAAGTCACTCACTCCAGGGATCTCAAACTAGCCTGTGACATTAACAAAATATGTTGCAGAGACAGATATATCTCCCAGAGATTGCCTCTGCTCTGGAATAAACTCCAACTTCACATGAAGAAGAACTCTTCAATGACCTTATTTAACCACAGCCTTGACAATTGGATGGGTGACTATAAATCCACCCCGGGGGTGGCAACTATATCTCTCATCGACAGGGGTAGTCTGCTGATCATAGAATCACTCTGTTACCAATGACAATCTAACTATAGGGTAATGCCTTTCTTTTACACAACTAGGTTTGTATAGGTCCTATAGCCATTAGCCTAGTAACCGCCTTTAAAACTATGAACCAGTGAGAATTTTGTCATTGTATAATAGCCTGTAGTCACTACATCTGACCTCAATACTGCAGGAGGTCTACCACAAGGCACTACTCCTACAAGTTTACTGAGAATTTTGTCATTGTATAATAGACTGTGGTCACTACATCTGACCTTGATTCTGCAGGAGCTCTGTCACAAGGCCCCACTCCGACAAGTTTACTGAGAATTTTGTTATTGTATAATAGCCTGTGGTCAATACATCTCACTCTGATACTGCAGCAGCTCTGCCATAAGGCCCTACTCCTACAGGTTTACTGAGAATTTGGTCATGTATGATGTAAGCACATTTAACATGAAAAGCCTTTCTGTGTATTAACTTTAATCAGTCAAATACATGCCTGCTATGTGATTGAAAGTCTCTGTGAAATAGTCATGCACTCTAAGGACATCTTACTAATTTGTCCACTGTCCCATTTTTCTTAACCAATAGACTATACTGCATATGCCAGTTATTTAGCCTCAAGAAATTATAAAAAAACTGTTTGTATCTCTTTGTTAAATGCTTTGTACTGGCTATAAACTGATTTCTGTTGGTTATAATTTGACCTGAGGTCAGTCCAGAAATCTCATATTCCATCTCTCTAGAAAAAGTTAAACATTATTCCTCTGCACAAAAGAGGAAATTCAACAGACATTAATGACATTAGACCTGTAGCAATCTTATCTCCACTCACCAAAATACTTGAAAAACTTATTCATAAACAATTGGTAGACTTTCTCCTGAGGGATGAACTCCTATCCCCTACACAACATTGCTTCTGTCCTCTCCATAGTACTGGCACTGCCCTTCTGATCTATATAGATAATGTCCATAAAGCTAGAGATAACAGCAAACTGGTCTTTTCCATATTTCTAGACTTGCCTAAAGCCTTTGACACAGTTTGTCACAGAAAACCTCTACTTCAAATGTCCTCACTAGGTCTCTCCCAGACCAGTGTTCTGTGAAAATAGGTATCAGTCAGTAAAGTGGCACTCCACACTCTCTCCTTGCCTCTAAGTCATGACCGGTGTACCACAAGGCTCTGTCTTTGGTACCCTCCTCTTTAACATTTTCACCAATACCCTCTATACATCCACACAACAGGTCACCCTAAAACAATTCACAGATGATTCCACTCTCATTTGCACAGCTGACAGCATGGTACTCCTTCATAAAATTACTCAGGAAGCTTTAGCAGCGACTGAATTATGGCTTCATAACTCACAACTCATGCTTAACCCAAAAAAGTCCAAACCACTACTTTTTCTCCCAAATCCCTCTTATAGATCCGAGTGTAACATGTGCATGCTATGTCTTTAAGAGACATGCGAGGCTGTGAGTGCATGTATAAATTCCAGACATGTGCATTCCCTAGTGACATTTTGTAGAAGCAGCCAGAGAGTAGGCATGTATGATCTCAGTAGTTAGTTTGTATATAAAATACTTAAGTCATAGTCACTAAGCTTCTATAGTGATGTGCTTGTATAGACTAAAGCTGCTTAAACAGAAGCCATGAAGACTCATTTATTTGTGTACCAAGAAAGTGACATGGTGTCAGGACTGGGATGGAAAAGAGAACATTCAGAGCCATGAGATGTAAAGATGATAGCAAGGTAAAACCGAGAGAAAACAGTACAAACACAACCAGAAAGAGTCAAAGGTAATGAGAAATAATATGAATTATTTACTCTGTGAAAAGAGACAAGGAATGGCATTACAAGGGCACAAGCCACATTATCAGGTAAGCAGAAATTTCAAAAAAGTTTGTTAACTAAAAGAAAATGTTTAGGATAAAAGTATTTGACAAGGTGATTAACTTTAAAATATAAAACAAGCATGTTTAAGGCAAAATGAGCATGTTTAAGATAGAATGAGCATGTTTAAGGTAGAACAAGTGTGTGTAAGGAAGAAATAGGCATGCTTAGAGTAAAGTGAGCACAAGAAAAATATGTTGGGCATAAAAAGGGTTTAAACAAGCAAAAAGAATATGATAAGAAAGATAAAAAAGGCACAGTAAGCAAAAATAAAGCAAAGTGACTGCTTGTGTTTGGGCAAGGTGCTGTGTTTGGGCATAACTACAACTTCACATTGTATCAAAGGCATAATTAAAATGATTTAAAGTATCTCAGAGTGTGTAAAGTGCTTACAGTGTTTGCTTATTACTGTGCATATATTTCAAAGACTTCACTGTGTGCAAGGTGCAATGATTCAGTGTAATCCACTCAAAGCATAGCTATTTAAAGAAAAGTTCTTGTGCTGGGTATGTCTGTTTGCAAAGTGCCACCATTACAGAGTCCTTATTGTACTGTAAAAGAGTTTCCTAGCAAGGTACCACCATTTTGGAGACATTTCAGTGTACTTCATGCAGTCATTTGTAAAGTATAATTACTTTGGAAGATATTGAATTTGGGCAAAAGTAGTTTGATTTATTTGCATTGTACAGTTGCTTGATATGTTTCTTGCATTGACAAAAGGTGCTTTTTACAAAAAATTACAAGAGTATTACAGTGCTTGTGAATTGCTCAGCTACATCATAAAGATCTTGAATATTTCTTAAAGAGATGACTTTAACAGGTGATGACGCATTATTTTGGCATTTTTACCTTTATCAATTGACTGTAGAATTCCTGCCTTTATCGATAAAACTCTGAAAGTGACTACTTTCGCATTTCTGCCTTTACCAATTCCGAAACTGCATGACTTTAGCATTTATGCCTTTACCAGTCAAAGATTTCATAAAGCATAGAAAAGTCTGAGAGATTATTCTGTAAACCACTATAAAGTATTGAAAAGTCCAAAAAGCTATTCCGTAAAGTTTTGAAAAGCATTGAAAACTCTGAAGAAGTTATTTCACAAAACATAGCAAAGTATTAAGAACTCTGAAAAAGTTATTTTGCAAAACATAGCAAAATATTGAGAACTCTGAAAAGTTATTTCGCAAAACACAGCAAAGCATCAAGAAATCTGAAAAGCTATTTTGCAAAATACAATAAAGCATTGAGAAGCCTGAGAAGCTTATTTCTCAAAGTCCAGTTATTCAAAAGCACTATGAGATTGTTCATTCATATAATTCCAATAAGCTTGAAGAGAAAAAATATAAGTTCAGAGCACAAAAATATTGAGCAAATTGTGTTTATGCCAATTACTGATGCACGTGTGTGGATATAGTCGTGCTTATTTGCAAGACCTTTCATTGGTATGTGTTAATATGGCAGATGGATTTTGAAAACCTCAACTACTTGTGTTTGATCAGAATATTGCAGAGAACTGGAGAGTATTTGAACAGGAGTATAATATTTTCATACAAGCAGCTCATGCAGATAGGGAGGCATGCACCAAGGCATTCATTTTGTTAAATCTAGCAGGATCTGAAGCCACAGAAAGAGAGTATTCATTTAAGTATGCACCAGCAGTGCATGAAGGTGAAAGTGCAGGTCTCCATATTGTTTTTCAAGCTGAATCAAGGGAAGACCCTGAGTGTTTGAAGTGCAAGTTTAGAGAAATGTGCACCCCCACCCCAGATGAATGTTACATTACAGAGGCATTTGTTTTGTACAAGAAATCAGAAACCAGAGGAAACATTTGCAGCTTATATAACTGACTTGAGAAACAGAGCTAAAATGTGTCGGTTTGGTGATTTGAAAGATGAGCTGATAAAGGACAGACTTGTGGGTGGTATTAACAGTGCTGCAGTGAGATTTTACTTCATGATAGTAATTTGACATTAAGCAAAGCGATAGGAATTTGTCTAATCCATGAGGTGACAGAAAGACATACAAATATGCTTGTGGATGACAAAAGCACGGTTTCAGTAAGCTCAAGAGCAAACGTAGATAGTATGCAACACGTGGCAAACAGAAACAGGCCTAAGCACAGGGTGGCCACAGGGTTTATGAAGAAGACACAAAGCTTTCCCGAAAGTTCCAGAAAAAGTCCAAGCTCTACCGCCAGCTCTGTGCAACATAAATGTGAGTCAGCAAAACCTAAATATAGCTTTATTGTTAACTGTTGCAATTGTGGTCAAATCAATAATCTAAAAGAGAGAAGTGTTTAGCATATGGTCAGCAATGCCACAAGTCAAAAAATAGAACCATTTCCAAAAATATTGCAAATCAAGTAAGCCTCACTCAGTTGTAAAGAAAGGTCACACAAAGAAGCAAGTTGATCAAGTAGAACCAAAACAGATAGCTTTCTATGTGGATGGTGTATCAGTACTTGGGGGAAGAGTTGATACAGTAAACTTATTAACAAGTGGTGAAGTATTTTGTACAGTTCAAATCAATGGAAAATTCACAGAACTCAAAGCAGACACTGAGTCAAAGTGTAATGTCATATCAGCAGACATATTTGCAAAAGTGAGAATCAATGAACAACTCAATGTAACCAGCAGTGGGAGGCTTGTTGAGTATGGAGGTGAAGAGATTCAAACTGAAGGTTCAGTAATACTTTCATGTTATTTGGCTGAGAACTGTTAAACTTATTGTTCTACATAGTCTAATGACCAGTGCAGTCTTTATTGGGTCTCAAAGATAGTTTGAGAATGAATCTGCTTTCTTTTGCTAAAGAAGTTCATCATGTGAGTGCAGTTCCAAGTTCCAGTTTTTCTGAAGCCATTTTCTCTGACTATGCTGATGTTTTCGAAGATAAATTGGGAAAACTTCCAGTTATGTATTCTATGAAGGTAGACCCTGAGATCAGTCCAGTAGTTAGACCAGTAAGAAGAGTTCCAAAAGCAATGCAAAATAAAGTTAAAGCTCAGTTGGATAAGATGATGCAGCAAGGTGTGATTTGTCCAGTCACAGAACCAACTGAATGGGTGTTGTCCATGGTAGCCACTCACAAGAAAGGCTCAGACGAAACCAGAATATGCATTAATCCTAGAGATTTGAACAAAGCATTAAAAAGACCATATCATCCAATGTGTACAGTTGAAGAAGTCGCAGCTCTAATACCAAATGCCACTGTATTTTCTGTTTTGGATGCAAAGAGTTCATTTTGGCAAGTAATGATTGATCACAATTCCTCATTTCTAACCACTTTTGGTACTTTGTTTTGCAGATACAGATTCCTAAGGATGTAATTTGGGATAAATTCTGCAGGTGAAGTTTTTCAGCGTGCAATGAAACAAATTTTTTCAGGTTATTCTTGTGCCATAATAGTAGATGATCTACTAGTTGGAGGCAGTGGAGAAGCAGACTATGACAGAAACCTCAAGAAAGTTCTTGACAGAGCATATGAAGTACATTTAAAGCTCAATCCTCTAAAGTGTAAATTCATACTTCCAGAAGTTATGTACATAGGTCATTTGTTTACAAGTACAGGCTTAAGACCTGGCCCAAACAAACAAACAGCTATCCTAGAGATATCAGCACCAGACAATGCGCAAAGTTTACAGTGTTTTCTAGGCATGGTCAACTATTTAGGTGAATTTCTACCAGACTCCAGTGAGCTGTCAGCACCTTTGAGAGAGTTAACACACAAAAATTCTGTATGGTCATGGATGGAACATCACCAAAAGGCATTTGAAGACCTTAAACAAAAAATTGCCACCACCCTTACGTTAAGATACTATGATGTGAATAAACCAGTTGTTCTTTCCTGTGATGCTTCAAAATTTGGTCTAGGCACAGTTATTCTTCAAGAGGGTAGAACAGTACCCTGTGCATCTAGGGCACTAACTCAAACTGAAATGCATTATTCTCAAGTTGAAAAAGAGCTTTTGGCGATAGTTTTTGCATGTTCCAAGTTTCATGATTATATTTATGGTTGTGCTATTCAGATTGAAAGTGATCATCAGCCACTAGTTAACATTCTGAAGAAGCCTATACATTCTGTTCCGGCGAGATTACAAAGAATGATGCTCAAATTGTAAAAGTGCAATTTCAAAATGGTCTACACTAAAGGTAAATTGCTGTCTGGCTGATACCTTATCCAGATCACCTAGAGGTACGACAGAACAGCTTTATGCTTAAACTTTTGACTTTGATATAATGTCAGTGCACAATTTTTTCATCACTAGACTTGATAAGTTGAGAGATCACACTATGGTTGATACACTTTCACAAAAGCTTAATCACTACATCAATGGTGGATGGCCATCAAAGCAATCTAGTGTCTCACTTGAGGTGCAATCATATTTTCCATATAGAGATGAATTGGGTGTGGAAGATGGCATTATTTTCAAAGGTCCTAAAATTGTTGTTCCAGCTTCCTTACAGCAAGAATATATTCAGATTTTGCATCGTGGTCACCCAGGTTTGTTATCCACTAAGAGAAGGGCAAGAGAATTATTATTTTGACCTTCATTATCGAAAGACATTGATAGCATTCTTTCTTTCTTCTTGTTCAGTATGTAATAGTCCCAGAATGCATTTGCAAAGAAAGCTGCTTCAGCTAAGTCTGATACCTGAACTAGCTTGGTCTACAGTAGCAACTGATATCTTTGAGTGGAATAATTAACACTACTTTGTTTTAGCAGACTCTTATTCAAATTGGTTTTGAGATTGATCTGCTACCAAATTTAACTTTGACAGCTGGCATTACTAAATTGAAACGTCAGGTCTCAATTCATGGAAGTCCACACAAACTTTATTCTGACAATGGTACTCAATTTACTAGTCAGTTGTTTCAGTAATTTGCAAAAGAATGGGACTTTGTACATGTCACTAGTAGTTCTGAATATCCTCAGTCCAATAGCCTAGCTGAAAGAGCTATACAGAGTGCAAAGCAATTACTTGAAAAATCAAAGTGTGACAATACCAATGTATTCTTGAATTTACTTAATCTCAGAAACATACCTCATGATGATATTATTGTCTCACCTGCTCAAAGACTACTTTCCAGACAAACTAGAACTATGCTACCAATTTCATCCAGATTGTTGCAGCCGAACTCTAAGAACACTAAAACCATCAAGGCTCAATTGTTTAAGAAGCATACTATCCCAAAATCTAATTATTACAGATCGAGCAGGTTACTTTGTTCATTGAGGGAAGGAGAGACGATACAAATTTAGACAACAAAAGGCTTTGATCGAATAGGACAGATTACAGGCATCTGTGTTAAGCCAAGATCATATTTGGTAAGCTCTGAGGGTGTGGAGTAGAGTAAGAATTGTAGACATTTACTTCCTGTACCAGAATCATCATCATTG
The DNA here is from genome assembly GCF_019279795.1 of Protopterus annectens. Classification (NCBI taxonomy): domain Eukaryota; kingdom Metazoa; phylum Chordata; order Ceratodontiformes; family Protopteridae; genus Protopterus; species Protopterus annectens. Next base: position 1,746,670,344 of record NC_056732.1, on the reverse strand, counting down.
CAATCACAACATTGTATCTGTGATGCAAACTCTAAATCAGTGAATGAGTCAGACATTGTTTCCAAACCAGAATGTGTTTAAAAGTCTGATTCTGTTCCAGAAAGTGACTCGAACATTCGATAGGTCAACCATTTTGCAGAAACTGTCCCAGTTGCTAAATCCAATTCCCAGCTTTATGTCACATGATATGGACGAGTTTCTAAGCCTAGTGTGAAATACGCAGCAACATGGACTTGATTTTGTGTATATATATATATATATATATATATATATATATATATATATATATTTATGTGTGTGTGTGTGTGTGTGTGTGTGTGTAGTTGGTATTGTATAATGCATGTCCATAGATTATCTGTGATTTCTGCATGCTAAGTATCTCATGACAAATTGCATGATCTATTTCTCAAAGAGGGAGGATGTAGATCAGAGTGTAACGTGTGTGTGCTAGTCTTTAAGAAGCATGTGAGGCTGTGCACTCACATATAAATTCCAGACACATGCAATCCCTAGTGCCATTTTGAAGAAGCAGCCACAGAGTAAGCATGTATGATTACAGTAGTTAGTTTGTTTATAAGTTACTTAAGTCATAGTCAATAAGCCTCTATAGTGATGTGTTTGTATAGAATAAAGCTGCTTAAACAGAACCCATAAAGACTTGTTAATTCATGTACCAACATGAAAGTGACACCTCTCTCATGAAAAAACAAAATTTAAAGTCCTCTTTCTTGATAATACAACCACTGACATAATTTCTCATAGCAAATTTTAGGGGTGAAAGTGGATGATAATCTCACATTCATCCTGCATATACAAAATTGCATAAGAAAAACTCATTAAAAACTAGGGATGCTTTACAGAGCCAAAAACCTTCTCACCAATGCTACTAAAACTACACTTGCTATTACTTATCTCCTTCCCACACTTCTTTATGATGCTCCCATTCTTACTAACTTCCAGCTTCAGAAAAATTAAAACATACACAATGCTATAACAAAATTGCTAAATTTGCAGCAAATACACCTTTTAGAACCCACCATCATATAGCACTGAAAAGTCTAAATTGGTTAGAAGTGCCTCATCAACTAACATATACACAGCGTTTTACCACCTATAAAATTACCAAGCATCCATCTGCCAATCCAGCACTAAAAACCATTCTACACAAATATGTTCCCAGCTGGTCATTGTGATCCAATGACCAAAAAAATCCTGTCTGTCTACAAACCTATCAAATCTGCTGCACATTGTCTGTACACATACAAGATTGCTAAGGCCTGAAACTCCTTACCTGTATCCATCAGATCAATACCCTCCCTCCCATCCTTCAAAACCACTCTGAAAGACTTTCAAACTGAAATCTGGCTCTGCTCTTGCTCAATGCCAGGATAAACTATATCCCTAAATGTGAACAAATACTTTTTCCTTCCTTATACCTCCTTACTCTACCTTCTTCACTTATTTCCTTACTTCTATCAAATTCTCTTTCCTGGCTTTCTCACTAAATATGCCATAAGCCTGTTTATCCCACACTTCATATTGCAATTCCTGTTTGTATTAGACTAACTTACCTTTAATTTCTCTACAAACTCTCTAAAATTTCTGTAAATATGAAACTATTGTTCATAGGAAGTTACTAGGCTAGTGGCCCTAGAGCCTTTACAAGCCTAGCCATGATAATCCCAAGTATCCACATTTCTTCTTTTTGGGTAGTTCACACAATGAGTTTATGAACACAGAGGGTCTGTGATCAACAACAGCTATGCCTGTCCATGAGGGACATTGGTGCCACCTCAGGGGCAAATTTGCAGTCTCCTATCCAATTATCTAGGTTGCGTTTGCATAGGGTCAGTGAGGAGCTCTGTTTTATATCAATAGGAGTTCTATTTCAGAGAAGTGGCAGTCTCTGGGAGACACATCTGTCTCTCAATATGTTCTGTTAATGTCACAGGCTAGGTTGAGATCCCTAGTGTGAGTGACTCTTGTGTTATTTGACTTGCAGATGTGCAGCATTTCTACTAAGGCAGGGTTGGAGATTGCCCTATAGGCCAGACACAAGTTGCAACTCAGCAGCCTATAAGATAGAGAGTAAAGTGATCATGGCTTGGATTCCCTGTATTTTCTTAATGAGAAACCTCTGAGGTCTCTCCAGTTGCTATAGGTGTCTTATGAGGGACATGCAAAATGGTGCATTATACTCTATTAGTGGTCGAGTACAGTGGAGTTATAATATCCTCTGACCTGGATGCTATTCCCTTGCTTATGAGGTGTGCTATGTAGAAGGCTTTACTTACCACTGCAGAAATGTAGTGGTCAAAGATCAGATTGATATCAGCCTGTGTTCCCAAGTCTCGCACCACTGGGTTGGAACTCAGGGAGGTGTTGTCAATACTGTAATTTGCCAAAGGGTATAATAATGCATTTTTTTGCATGTAGTTTTAGACCATGGCTTTGGCATCAATCATTTGTTTGTGTTAGCCCTTCTTGTAATATGTTGACATCTTTGGTGGGACTCGGTGATTGCTCCCAGTTTGCAATCATCAGTGAACTTGGTGGGCCACTGGTCATCTACTTTGGCCTGGACCTCTGAGAAATAGATGCTAAACAGTAAGTGGCCCAGCACAGACCCCTGTGGTACTCCACTGGTGATGGGTCTAATGTTGGAGGTGGAGTTAGCCAACTGGCTACCAATCTAGTAATGTAAGGGTTAATCCCCAGCTAGGGGAGTTTTTCAATGATGCCAGAGTGGGGAATTGTGTCAAAAGCCTTGGCAAGGTCGAGATAGGATGTGTGCACTATTTTACCTTTGTCTGTTACTTTGGTGACATTCTCAAAGAAGTCTACCAGATTTAATAAGCATGATCTACCCTTAATGAAGCCAAACTGGGTTGGGGCCAGAATTTGGAGGTCATCAATGTCCTTGTTGATAAAGCTATGATAACTCTTTCTGTGGCTTTGCAGATGAGGCTGATTAGACTTATTGGTCTGTAGTTCCCAGGGTCAGTTGATGACCCCTCTTTGTGCAGGGGAATTACTGTTGCTGGTGTCCATTCTGAAGTAACATAGCCAGTTCTCAAGCTATGATTAAAGAGGACACCAAGTAGGTCCACTAGGACTTATTTTAGCTTGATTAGTAAACAACCTGGGATATTATCTGGTCCCATTGAGGATGTGTTTTTGTCCTTGGTGAGTGTAGAGATCATCTGTTTACTAGAAATACTAGGCAGAAACTGGTGTCAGGCACACTTTGAGATATGGTGGGTGGGGAAGGGGGAGTGAAGTTTGCGCTGAATCTGTCAGCTAGCAGGTTGGTGATATATTCCAGTGTAGTATGAGTGATCCCATCTGCAACTAGTTCGGCACATAGCCAGGCATTCACTTTTAAACTTTTGATGTAGTTAAAGAATGTGTTATGATTATCCTTGCTTGATTTTAGTTTCATAATTTGTTTTAGAAGACTTTACACAATTTCTGATTTTCTTGTTTAGGCTTAGGAGGGAACTCTTCCTCTGTAAAGTGGCATCACTCTTGCTTTTGGACAACAGTTTCTTCCTCTTGTGATATAATTTGTTTGTACTCGAAGTCCACCATGGTAGCTTGTTTTCACGGAAAGACCTGATTTTGATCTGTTCAGGTACAGCAGAGTTTATGTAGTCGCTTAAGTGTTTGTACAGGGCACTTGCATGTACTTTTGCATAGTAAACACTGATGTCTGCGATTGCAGGTGGTATGAAGCTTTTTATACCATCACGTAGTAGGCTGTAGTTAGCTTTGGTAAAGTTTTTTTTTATAATTTTTGTTCCTGTGAGGGTGTCAGTTCCTGTAGTTACTTCAAACAAGACTGATTTGTGGTCTGACCCGACCATGGAGGGCATCACTCATGGGGAAGTACAGTGACCCCCCCCCCATGTTGGTGAGTACTATGTACAGAACATTAGAGCCCTAGTGGAGGTGCAGACTATCAGTCCCAGAGCATTTGTGTCAACAAAGTCCAGGAAACTGTGGACAAGTGTGTTTTTTCTCATGTATGTCTCTCTAGTCTATGGAAGGATGGTTAAAATCTCCCATTACTAAGGTGTTGGGCTGTATGGCAAGGGATTCTAGTAAATCAAGGTAGGCAGTGTGCTTATCCTGGTTCATGGTAGGTGATCTATAACTAGAAATTATGTGATATGGTATTTTCCCAATAGTTAATTAGACATGAATTAGTTTGAGTCTTCTTCAAAAACAAACTGAAACTTTTCCTAAGAACACACTGGCTATGCCCCTGTACTAAACCTGACTAATCAGTTTTCTACTTTTTCTACTCATAACAGGTACTGCCTACCCACTACCTCCCTATAACTAGCTCTACCTTCCTTCTTGCCACTTTACCTTTTTGCTATCCCTTACCCTTCTGTTCATCCCCTAAGCTTACTCTTAGTGTGGAAACTTTTTAATATATATAAAAGACACACTTATGCCTCTTTTATTTTGACTTTCTGTATTCTATCTGTAATCTGAACTGTACCTGCCTACTGCACTGCAGAGTATTTCTGCCATCTCTGTAATTTTGTCCACTGTACCTGCCTTTGGCACTGTGTTGTATTTCTGTCCTCTTTGATTTTTCCAGCCTAACTTCTAATACTCTCTGTAAATATAAAGGTTTTATTTTCCTCTTATCCCAGACCAATTTCTCCCAGACTATAGTATAATATTACACCTATTTTTAGTATTGTACTCGAATTTTAAAATGGGAGGTACTTAGACCTCTATGATAATTTATGTATTAACCTGTAACACCATTGTTTGTAAAAATGTTTTATTTTGCTATTTTTTTTTTCTGCACAGAGCTTATCTCCCTGGGCCTCTGCTGAAAATGGACATGAATCCAGTTGGACTAGCCCGGTCAACAAATGTAAAATAAATAAATAATAAATTCTTGTTTAACCAGTCTTGAAGTGTATTTGGTTATAATGAAGCTGAATACACCCCCAACTTTGGTTCCTTTACACTTATTTTGAGGTCTAAATGTGTGGAAGGCATTGTACTCTTACACAGTCAGGGTGCTCTCAGTGGTCTTGAACCATGTCTCAGTAACTGTACATATGTCCGCATCCTTCAAGGTGAGGAGTGCTTCCAGGGAGTGCAGTTTCATGTTTAAACTCCTAGCATTAAGCAGCATGACCTTGAGGTTGTCTCTAAGTTTGTCTCAATTAGATCTTGTTGCATTGTTATTTTGACATTGCCTAAAAATGCACTATGGGGGAGGTAAGGGCATTTGACAGTATCTGAAAGCCTAGGGGAGATAGGTGCAGACCATCTCTAGCAAAGCAGCGAGGTCTGTCTACCATATCCTCTCAAGCTGACAAATACTGGATCCCCCTGGACTGACACCAGAGGCAAAGCCAATTGTTGAAGTCAGTCATTATTTGTTTATATTGTGGCATCATCCTGGGTGAGGGAATGATACCTGTCTGGGACACATAATCAGAGAATTCCATTGTGTCTCTCTTCATATAGTCCAGAGAAGTATGTCTCAAGTCATTCATTCCAACATTGACTGTGACAGAGTCATTACAGTACTTGTTGAGTGACTTGAGTCCATGCATGATTTGTCAGATCTTGGCACCTGATAGGCAGCTGACTGTGACTTTCTCCTTGTCCAGCCTGGTGAGGGGGACATTTCTGTGTCTCACTATGAGTCACTTATGACCAAGACATTTGATGTGTTTTGCCTGAGGGGCTTATTTGTTGAGATATGTGTGTGTGTGTGTGTGTGTGTGTGTGTGTGTGTGTGTGTGTGTGTGTGTGTGTGTAGTGTTTTTTTTTGCTTAGCAGTGAGTGTGGGTGTTGTGCATTTGTTAGGTCTGTGTTCTTTTAGTAGGCTTTTAGTGAGTACCTCCATGTATATGGGTATATGTCTTGTGACCTTATTTTGTGTGAGAGGTGCAGTTTGCATGGGAGGTGAAGTGTGTGTGCTGACAACCTGTTTGATGTCTAGTTTGTTGTTATGTGAGAGAATTGACTCCAGTTCCACAGTATATTTGCATCTCTCACATAGGGTGTTAGTTTGCTTTAGGATTAAATGGTTGTCATTATACATGAACCAATTGTTATATTGCCTCAAGATGGCCAAATCAATCAAGCTGGCTGGGGAAATGGTGAGAAACTGCCCATCCATAAATGTGGCATTTGGGAAGTAAGTGGCCTAGCTGGACTTAGGACTTTGGCTTATCTTGTGGGTTAGTTTGATTTGCAGTAACAAAGGTAGTGGGTGTATAGTAGGTTGTAGATGATAAGTGTGAGGACGCTGCTTAGAGTGCAACCGAGTTGCGCTTTCATCAGCAGGGAAGCTTGAGGGGGGTTTCTACTGGGAGGTCTCTATGGAAAAATGATGTTCCCAGGCATTTGCATCTATACAGGGCACTGCTAAACCCTATTGCATGGTGTGCAGCAATGAGCAAATGTGAGGCTTATATACAGGCAAAGTTAAACAGTTTTTAACACAACTACCAAGAGAAACGCCCCAAACTTAGCCTTTCTTCAGCAGTCCCCAATTCAGATGGGTCCTGAGCTACTCACGTCTGCTACAAGGGTTGGTTTAAGAGCACAGTGATACCAAGCAGTCTAGAGTCAGCAGGTCTGAATCTAGCCTATGCTATATAAGGCAATGAAACACAATTTCAAAGTGCAGAGTAAACAGCAGTCATAAACAGCTAAAAGGAAGCAGTAATTCAATTAAATACATTTAATTAAGTGCAGTGCTGACTTAAAATATACTGATTTTTCATTTTGTTTCAGTGGCTGCCTTGGATTCCAGTGCAGATGCACTCCAGACCTCTAACTAATGTTGCCAAAGGTTGAGCAGCTCTGGTAAACTCAGCGCAAACCCATACAAAAACAAAGCTTATATACAGGCAGGTCTGAATCTAGCCTATGCTATATAAGGCAAGAAGAAACAATTTCTAGATGGGATGGAGTAGGGGAGAGTCACTTAAAGGTCAAAGTGAGAGTATTTAGTAGTATATTGTTAGATGACTTGTTTTGGTACCACCCTCTGTCCAAACTGGCAGCTCTTTGAGCAGCTGTCAACAGTGGGAGACTATGGAGAGAATTTCCTATACAAGAATTTACTGAGAACTCCAAAACAGTGTGAAAGGAATGGCATCCTCAACACAGAACATAAAATGTGCTCGGCAGCTATGTCTCAATAATTCAACCCGGAGCTCGCAAGATAAAAAGTTTAATCCAAGATATACAAACAGTCAAGCGCTTTTGTTCTGAATCAATTCAGGGTGAAAGCGCTTGACTGTTTGTGTATCGTGGATTAAAATTTTACCTTGCAAGCTCCTCATTGATATTGAGACACAGCTACTGAGTGCATTTTATGTTCTATACAAGATTTTAAACTGGAGAGGTTTGCTTATATGCAAGCATGGGGATCTATGTTTGTGCATTGCTCAAAAGCGAGCCTTTTATACCAGCAAGATAAAAGACTTTTACATAGTAAACCCTTAGGCCAGTCAGATAAATGCTTTACACCAGAGGTCAGAATTCCTGCAATATCAGGAATTCTTGGAAATAAGTTTACTAACCCTGAAAAATGTTCACATGCAAAAAACTTTACAAAACTTAGAAATATTTTGGCAGACTCAGGAGAACTTTGACAAACACAGAACAGCTTTTGCAGTATCATATAACTTGTATCAATTCTTAACCAGTGTTTTTATATTATGTCTAATTTGTTTTAATAATTTAAACTGCATATATTTTTGTTTTATTTTTGAAGATTGTAAAACTATTGTTCTTAAAATGTTTTGTAATAATTTGTAGCTTTTCTTCCCGGGCTTCCACTGAAAATGGACTTCTACCCTGTCGGACTTTCCCAGTAATCAAATGTCAATAAATAAATAAACAGATAAATAAATACATGCATGCATACATACATACATACATAAATAAATAAATAAAACAATAAGCCAGAATCTCCTTTTCAAGAATCTTATACATGCCATTAGTGTTACTGCTGACCTGTGTATTAACTGTGTACACCACAGAAATAGGCATAGCACATGTTTGGCGAGGATCACCCTTGAAGGGAATTATGCACTTTCATATTGTAATGGTTATGGATCCCACATTTTAGTGTGTCTGGTCTTACACATGTGGGAGCAGAATGTGCCATATGTAATACCCTTGCCCAAAGCACTTCTGCCTAACACAGTTATGGGGCAGACAAATAATAACAGATGCAAACACCACACTAAGATGCAATGTATTCCCCAAAGCTGTGTATTGTCTTCATCTGCCACAGGAGATAGCAATGGATACTGTTACAAACAACTGAAATTAGTGTGTGAACTAAGAAAGGATTCCTGATAATGGATGTCATATCAGCGTGTCATACTGATGGCAATTAATAGACTTTGCTCATGTACACAATTGTGATCAGTCCTATATCAATGGTCCTTGGTCATGGAAGATTTCTCTGTATTTTTGTACACATACAACCCAGAAACTGGAACACACTCATGTACAACACACTACTCAATGCATGTGCCACAGGAACACTCTCACTATGATATTAGCAGAGCAAATTTTCTGTTCCCATGAGATCTAAACATACATTCATATGTGTTTGTGCAACATATCAAGGGGATAACATTGATGGGATGAAATGGTTGTTGTGTGAAGTTAGTATACTTGCACAAAATGATTACCTTTGCTAGAAATTAACATCAAGCTGTACAACTTCTCCAACTAACAATATGGAATGAGTCATGTGCACCACAGTGGATTGTCATCTGCAGCTGTTAAACTGCACCTATGGAAGCCATTACATTGGATGTACTTTATTTTCCCCAAATTTTTATCTGATATAATGTATGGGGGAGCCCTCTTTCACTCTATATGGACACATTAGAACTGAGGGGGATGTCATTCCTGCAGAACAGTTAAGGACACAAATGCTTACAGTCACGTAGTGCTGGTTTTGAACACTTGCCTAAGTGTTGAGAAAATCAACACAATAATGGGACCAATGAACATGCCATGGTATAAGTGCATCATCAGATGTGATATGTTTGGTTATGTGAAAGCATTTCATCATGTTAATCAACCAAGCAATATGTGCCCCTGTAATTACTTGTCAGGCAATATGACTGATGCTAGGTATACCCAAACACACTGCCCCCTGCTGATGTCACTTTGATGGTAGAGCATTTATGTGCAATATGGATATAATTCCATATTGGAACACATGCCTTAGTTAGTCAGCAACATACATTATGTCATCTCATGTCCTCAGTCTTGAGAAGGTGTCTTACTGTAACTGGTATGGAAGGAAAATCTAATCAAGTGACAGCATCAGTTTTCAATACATTTCAAAATGAAAATTAGAATAAATGCTTGTAAGAGGAAACAGCATTTAGACATGAACATATCACATGTTGGTGACAACACTATTAACAACATACATGGAATATAAACAGCAATGTTGAGATTTGAACTATATACCTAACATCACAAGCTATAGAAGATTTGCTGAAACACAAGCACCACTGCAGATTATCTTTAAAACTGTGATACTGTGCACTTCAATGGATTACATCAGCATTGGGTATTACACTGATGTTTCCACTAAAATGTGGTTGTACAGCACAATCACACTGTATAGATATACATCATGTATGTATTTGCAGCCTATCTGGAACAGTAAGAGGAAAAAGCACACACTCACAGAAGATAGTCAGTCCTGTATTTGAAGTCCCTACCCATTCATTCACACAATCTACCTGCATGTGCATTATACGTTCATGCCACAGGAGAAGTCTGACTTCATGTGAGCCAGTCTGTATCTTTGAAGGGGTGACATCAGCTGTGTCTTGAAAAGGCCATATGTGTAAAAAACTGACTTCTACAACATTGCAGGATTCTAAATGCAGCCAATACAATGTGTGTAAGACAGTCCTGCATTCATTTACATTCATACACACATGCAGAGTCATGAATTCTCACTGCTGTATTCATACCATCTACTTTCACAATATATTTGCAAGTATATTATACATAGACACCACAGAGGAAGTCTGACTTCATGTGAGACAGACTGCATGTTTGAAGGGATTACATCAGCTGTGTCTTGCAAAGGAGATATGTGTGCAAAACTAGATTCTACAGCCATGTAGAATTCTAATGTTGTGAAAACAAACATGTGTAAGACACTCCTGCATTCATTTACATTCACACACTCACACAGTCATGAGGTTCTCACTGTTGTATTTGAGCTTCTTATCTATCTATGTACACAATCTACATGCAAGTGCATTATATGTCCATGCACTAGGGCAGGTCTGACTTTAGAAGAGCAAGAGCTTTCTCCTGAGTTGGAGTCAAATGAGCACAGCTGTTGAATTAATCCCCCAGTGATGCTATGGCCCCACCATCACACACACACACACACACACACACAAACACACACACACACACACACACACACACACACACACACACACACACACACACACACACACACACACACAAAATTTGACTGTGGTGAGATTAGAAACTCATGCCTACCTAGTTAGATAATGTAGAGGACACAGTACTTGGTGCAAGCACCACCAACGAAGTCCAACTTTTTTACTGTGAGAGTGCACTTTATAGAGGATGACATCATTGTTGTATTGCAGAGAGGATGATGTTGGGACAAGGGTCTCACATTGACATCTGACACTGATGCAGATTCTTGCTCCAGTGTTAAAGTTTCTTCAGACTGCTAGTTGAGTGAGGCCAGCAAATATGTAAGGTCATGCTTACTTGATTTTATGCACAACACCCCAAACACATATGAGCTGATAGCTGTGAGATTAAAACCCCTTACCTATCTAGTTATACAATCTAGAGGACACATTACTTAACACGGGCACCGCCGAAGAAGTCTGACTTCTACAATGTGAAAGTGTAGTGTACATAGGATAAGGTTCTCAGCCTGTGTCAGAGAAGATTTTGTGCTGTTGAAGTTTTTGAGCAAGCCATATTTGTTGATATGAAGGAGTAAATGCAATCCTCTGTTCAATACTAAATACATACTGTTGACTTAGGTCAGCTATTCTGTCACTGATGTATATTGCAGAACTGAGAATGACATGCACATGATTTACATTATGAGGTGTAGATGGCACACACACTTGTGAAACATAGGATGGACAATGAAGCATTCATCTCTCATCAGGTTAGGATGATGGTATGTAAACATTAATGAATATTACTGTTATTAACAATTGTACCTGCTCATGCATGGGCAATCTGCATGTCAATACAAAACAATCCTAAATGTTCTAATGCAGTAGGGCTAAGTAATGATGAAATATCTGTGCCAAGGCTGTATGTGGTTGTATGTCATTTGCAATAAGCGCTGCAGTGCAGACATATCTGCACAAAATATTCAGTCAATCACACAGTTCAGTGTAGCTCACTTGAGTGCAGTAAGGCATCTCCACTTATAAAGTAATAACATACAGTAACAATACTTACATTTATTCAAAATCTCTTCCTAAAATGCATTGCTAAGAAGCACATTGACATGGATGTTGGCAAATTATCAGTGCACGTGTAATTTTAATCTGAATTGCTGAACTTGGAATGTGACGTCGCATTGTTCAGTAGTGCTCCCTGCCAACCTGTGCACATATAAGGACATATAGCACAAGGTGTAACTGAAATGAGCTAAACAAAAAAGCAGAGCTTGAGTTCAGTATACAGATAATTTTACAAAGGGTGTCAGAACATGTCTTTTATAAGTAACTTTGATCATGACTGTAAGAATACATAGTAATGACCACATAGTAATAACTCACTTCAATATATTGAGGTCAGGGGGTTAGCATAATGGTTAAGATGTTTCAAACACAAGGTCCAGGGTTTAATTCTCACTTTGTGAAACAGGACTGGACTTAAAAAAAACACACCAGGGTCATTAGCCTAATCATCACTTGTGACTCTATAGGTGTGAGTTTGCACTTTGCAAATTGTGTCAGCAATGACTAATAAATAAACTTACAAAATAAACTTTTATTCCTACTATATATCAACCATGCTTCAAGGAAAATCACAAGTTAATTGTGTGAACAGTTTGTTAAACATGACAATGATAGTATGTATTTTGGAATAATTATCATGACTCAGCACATATGCTTACTATGTGTGTAGAGCAGGATTTATTTATTTATTTATTTATTTATTACTTGTTTACTAGGAAAGTCCGACTGGAAACAGATCCTTTTTCAGTTGAGGCTCGGGGAGAAAAGCTCTAATTATATGTAGTAACAATTATATAATACAGTAAGCACATATAAGGTTATACAATAAAGTAAAAAAGAAAAGCACATTTTATACAGGTAATACTAATAATTGTTGGTTATAATAGAGAAAGCAGATTGTTCTGAAAAGTAAGAATGTATACATGGTGAGAGACACTGAAACATAGTTTAGTGGCTACAATAAATAAAAATACTCGGAGACATTCACAATGCACATGTACTGAGCTAAATGCCGGAAACATAATATTGTCTATGCTGGAAACATACTATTGTTTAGAGGTGGGTAAGTCTGACCCATGCAGGATTCTGCACGGTTCAGAGAGATGAAGAGAGTAGGAATTATTTTAATGCATGAATGTTTGTGTGTAGGATGTCTTGTGAAGTGTTGGCATTATGCTTTTTCACTGTAAGGACAGGAGCCAAAGATATAAGATGGGCATTTCTTACATCCGTGAGCCGATTAAATATGTTACAGTATAATGTGATTAGGCGGAGAAGGTGATGAGGTACACAGAGATGGAGAGACACATAAGAGTTGTGTTATGGCATACTTATGAACATGTTTATGATGTGTTTGTATTAAGTGTTTCCTCATTCAGAATGTGTACTGCTCTGTACCATGAATTGATTAATATGGGGAATAGAAAAAAATGGAGGAGTGACAATAACCAATACACGCACATACATCTGGTTGAAGAATGTGTTGAAAATTAGAAACATGATGGTGACATGAGGATGATGATTTATTCATAACAGACGTAACACACACTTACACAAGTTATATTAATATGGAGAAAAATTACAGTGTATAACATATGTCAGGATTCAAACCTTTGGCAGTAGAAATAAAACTTCACAGACAGGTTGATTATCTCAGCTCACCACAGAGGAGCTGATGCTATACAATCTTACAATCACACATTGTAAGAGACACACACACCATGTTCAATAAAGGCATTAGGTGGGCAGCAGTATTCATTACACTTACATCAGTGGTACCCTCCGTTACACTTTACATGACATCCAGCAGCCTGATAGATATGTATGAGTAACTGTATCTTAGTTTATTACCTTAAGTCTGTTTTAGTATAATGCAAACAATGTATTGGTATTTGCATTAAACTAACCGTGCCAATGTGGTCTAACCCCAAAACGCACCATGTTTTGCAATAACACTTAAAATGCCATTTAGCATCACATAGTACACTTGGTTGTTGCCAGACTTTGCATAAATATTGAGGACTACAATTGATAAAACAGAAGGGTGGTTAGACAGATACATAGGCAACACTTACACATGAAAGAGACTTATAAAAACAGACAGTAAGAGTTTCTCCCTACTGTTAGAGTAGAATCATTGATAAGATGCTAAATTAATTTTATAGAGTTGATCATTATCTCAACACACCACAAAGAAATCCTACTGCAAACATCTATAAATCACACAATTGAAGTGACAGTGTTGAAAACCTATTGAGGCAAGTGAAGACATAGGTATTAGCTTTCAGCAAAGTAATTACAATATGAAAATGTCATAAGATGAATTTTACATCCATCAGCCTAATGGATAGTCAGAAGTAAAAAGGAGTGAGAGAGAAGGGGTGAAGATAGAAAGAGATGGGCAGAGACATATCAAAGGTTAGTGTTATTAGTCATTAATGCACATCCTTATGGTGAGTCCTCATTATTAATCTGTCATGGTATGTATCATTAACCGATGGCTATGAGGATCAAGAACGTCTAAGAAAGGAAAACATGATTAAGATACAAGTAAAATAAAGATGGTTTAATGACTTTTCAAATGCTTTTTGTCACAGTATTAAAAATCTGTTCATGAAAGGTCATAGCTGGATAAAAATTAAGATGTATGTCATTAAACATGTAATTGAAGTATAGCATCCCAGTAAGAAATTATGTTACATGGATCTGGAATTTAACCTTGGATGCAATGGCCAAAAAAATCATTTTAAAGGCAAGTGATTTAAGTCAACAATTCACAAAGAAAGTTGCACTTTGTTACATCCAGTAATCAAAGAACTGTTAGAGTAACTGTTGCAAGGTATTGCTTTTATTCTGCTTTACTTTGTACTCCAATAGCGCAGCATGTTTAAGCACCCTAGCATGACGATAACTGGAATACTGCAGGTGATTGCAACAACTGACCAGGTTTTGCCACAGGACATGAGCAATCATTTACCAGTACCTGTCACTGGTGTACAATGACAAACTCTGCACAAATGCTGAGGATAAAAAGAGAAAGCTTTCTCATGGGCCATTTCTTGTCATGTGTGTTGTGTGTGATTTTATTTTTTGACTAGATTAAATGTGTCAAAAGGGGGTTGATAGGAAAGTGGTGACAACTGAGGTAGGGGCAAGTAGATGGCATGACACAGGGGAAATAATGGAGGAATTTTCAGGAAGGTAGTGGGAGAGAACCATAGATATCAACTGCTTCACAGAATTTTATGATTTTGGACTATCACCACACCAACGACAGGTGACAACAACAGAAATATGTTGTAGAGCCAATTGTACCAAGCCAAGTGTGTCAGGTGATCATTTTGTATACTTTCAAAGAGACAAGAATGTTGGGAGAAAGTTCATAGGAATATGAGGGTCAGATAGGTAGGGTAGGTAAAGAAGTAAACACAGACATACAGTATATACAAAACAGGATAGACGAGACAGATAGGGACGGTGATGGACAAAAGGTTGGAGGATACAATGATTGGGGATAAGTAGGGGACATGGGAGGCACACCCACACCAAGCCTCAGAACAGTGAGAATCTAGTCTTCACCCTCACAACTGTCATCACTGTCTCCTGTCTCAGATTTCTGTGTCAGTGCTCAGTGTGACAATTTCTTTGCGGTATGATTAAGCACCTTGTATATCTAGAAATCAGACACTGAGACCCCTTTCCAGGATACTCTTCGCCAGCCCTGTCAGCTCTAGCTAAGTGACAAAATCACCATCTCCACTACTACTACTCCAAGAGGGTACCAGCACACCAGCTGCCAGGGCAGAGATACCTGACAGAGATGGAGCAGGTAGGGCAGGCATTGTGGAGGTGGCACTGATAGGTTGAGACCTCAAGGTGCTGGGTGTCAGTGTTGGAACATGTGGAGGGATAGTAGGGCAATACACAATAGTTGGTCTACCTCCCTGTGCTGAATGTCATATTTTTAAGCAGAAATGTATGACAACAGAACCATTTTAAGACATAAAAAACAGAGAGAGAGAGATAGAGAAAGTGACAGAGAGGCTGGGGTGAGACAAAAGGAGAGAGAATTAGATTCATGACATGTCACATGACTTTATTATTTTAATACAAGCACATTTATGATTATCCAGCCTGTATATATTTGTCACATCCAGGTCTGATGGGAAGGTCTTACTCTGTTGTACCATTAACCAATTGCACTGGTGTGATATCATAAATATAATTACTTATTTGACTATTGCCATATTGCAAAGAATTATAGTAGTTATTAGGCTTACAGTAAGTCCTGATGTATATGTATCCCATGCCTTTCTGAGGCATTTTAACCTGTCTTGGTGCAGCTCCCTGTTTCTGCAATGTCTTCAGAAGTTGTACAATAGAGAAGAAGAGAAGAGACATGAAAGCATAATGAATGCCAGTCTTGCCTGTCTACTACATTCTGTATCATTGAATGGTGATGGGTCAGTATGCTTACACAGCTGAGTGGTGTCAGCAGTCAGTGTACTTACACAACTGAGTGGTGTCAGCAGTCAGTGTACATACACAACTGAGGGATGTGAGCAGTCAGTGTACTTACACAACTGAGTGGTGTCAGCAGTCAGTGTACTTACACAACTGAGGGATGTGAGCAGTCAGTGTACTTACACAACTGAGTGGTGTCAGCAGTCAGTGTATTTACACAACTGAGGGATGTGAGCAGTCAGTGTACTTACACAAATGAGTGGTGTCAGCAGTCAGTGTACTTACACAACTGAGGGATGTGAGCAGTCAGTGTACTTACACAACTGAGTGGTGTCAGCAGTCAGTGTACATACACAACTGAGGGATGTGAGCAGTCAGTATACTTACACAACTGAGTGGTGTCAGCAGTCAGTGTACTTACACAACTGAGTGGTGTCAGCAGTCAGTGTACTTACACAACTGAGTGGTGTCAGCAGTCAGTGTACTTACACAACTGAGTGGTGTCAGCAGTCAGTGTACTTACACAACTGAGGGATGTGAGCAGTCAGTATACTTACACAAATGAGGGATGTGAGCAGTCAGTGTACTTACACAACTGAGTGGTGTCAGCAGTCAGTGTAATTACACAACTGAGTGGTGTCAGCAGTCAGTATGCTTACACAACTGAGGGATGTGAGCAGTCAGTATGCTTACACAACTGAGGGATGTGAGCAGTCAGTATACTTACACGAGTGGTGTCAGCAGTCAGTATACTTATACAACTGAGGGATGTGAGCAGTCAGTATGCTTACACAACTGAGGGATGTGAGCAGTCAGTATACTTACACAACTGAGTGGTGTCAGCAGTCAGTATACTTACAGAACTGAGTGGTGTCAGCAGTCAGTGTACTTACACAACTGAGGGATGTGAGCAGTCAGTGTACCTACACAACTGAGTAGTGTCAGCATTCAGTGTACTTACACAACTGAGTGGTGTCAGCAGTCAGTATACTTACAGAACTGAGTGGTGTCAGCAGTCAGTGTACTTACACAACTGAGGGATGTGAGCAGTCAGTATACTTACACAACTGAGTGGTGTCAGCAGTCAGTGTACTAACACAACTGAGGGATGTGACCAGTCAGTGTACTTACATAACTGAGTGGTGTCAGCAGTCAGTGTACTTACACAACAGAGGGATGTGAGCAGTCAGTGTACTTACACAACTGAGGGATGTGAGCAGTCAGTGTACTTACACAACTGAGGGATGTGAGCAGTCAGTGTACTTACACAACTGAGTGGTGTCAGCAGTCAGTGTACTTACACAACTGAGTGGTGTCGGCAGTCAGTGTACTTACACAACTGAGGGATGTGAGCAGTCAGTGTACTTACACAACTGAGTGGTGTCAGCAGTCAGTGTACTTACACAACTGAGTGGTGTTAGCAGTCAGTGTACTTACACAACTGAGGGATGTGAGCAGTCAGTATACTTACACAACTGAGTGGTGTCAGCAGTCAGTATACTTACACAACTGAGGGATGTGAGCAGTCAGTCTACTTACACAACTGAGTGGTGTCAGCATTCAGTGTACTTACATAACTGAGGTATGTGAACAGTCAGTGTACTTACACAACTGAGTGGTGTCAGCAGTCAATGTACTTACACAACTGAGTGGTGTCAGCAGTCGGTATACTTACACAACTGAGGGATGTGAGCAGTCAGTGTACTTACACAACTGAGTGGTGTCAGCAGTCAGTGTACTTACACAACTGAGTGGTGTTAGCAGTCAGTGTACTTACACAACTGAAGGATGTGAGCAGTCAGTATACTTACACAACTGAGTGGTGTCAGCAATCAGTGTACTTACACAACTGAGGGATGTGAGCAGTCAGTGTACCTGCACAACTGAGTGGTGTCAGCATTCAGTGTACTTACATAACTGAGGGATGTGAGCAGTCAGTATACTTACACAACTGAGTGGTGTCAGCAGTCAGTGTACTAACACAACTGAGGGATGTGACCAGTCAGTGTACTTACATAACTGAGTGGTGTCAGCAGTCAGTGTACTTACACAACAGAGGGATGTGAGCAGTCAGTGTACTTACACAACTGAGGGATGTGAGCAGTCAGTGTACTTACACAACTGAGGGATGTGAGCAGTCAGTGTACTTACACAACTGAGTGGTGTCAGCAGTCAGTGTACTTACACAACTGAGTGGTGTCGGCAGTCAGTGTACTTACACAACTGAGGGATGTGAGCAGTCAGTGTACTTACACAACTGAGTGGTGTCAGCAGTCAGTGTACTTACATAACTGAGTGGTGTCAGCAGTCAGTGTACTTAACTGAGGGATGTGAGCAGTCAGTATACTTACACAACTGAGTGGTGTCAGCAGTCAGTATACTTACACAACTGAGGGATGTGAGCAGTCAGTCTACTTACACAACTGAGTGGTGTCAGCATTCAGTGTACTTACATAACTGAGGTATGTGAACAGTCAGTGTACTTACACAACTGAGTGGTGTCAGCAGTCAATGTACTTACACAACTGAGTGGTGTCAGCAGTCGGTATACTTACACAACTGAGGGATGTGAGCAGTCAGTGTACTTACACAACTGAGTGGTGTCAGCAGTCAGTGTACTTACACAACTGAGTGGTGTTAGCAGTCAGTGTACTTACACAACTGAAGGATGTGAGCAGTCAGTATACTTACACAACTGAGTGGTGTCAGCATTCAGTGTACTTACATAACTGAGGGATGTGAGCAGTCAGTGTACTTACACAACTGAGTGGTGTCAGCAGTCAGTGTACTTACACAACTGAGTGGTGTCAGCAGTCAGTGTACTTACACAACTGAGTGGTGTCAGCAGTCAGTGTACTTACACAACTGAGGGATGTGAGCAGTCAGTGTACTTACAGAACTGAGTGGTGTCAGCAGTCAGTATACTTATACAACTGAGGGATGTGAGCAGTCAGTGTACTTACACAACTGAGGGATGTGAGCAGTCAGTGACTTACACAACTGAGTGGTGTCAGCAGTCAGTGTACTTACACAACTGGGTGGGGCCAGCAGTCAGTGTACTTACACAAATGAGTGGTGTCAGCAGTCAGTGTACTTACACAACTGAGGGATGTGAGCAGTCAGTGTACTTACACAACTGAGTGGTGTCAGCATTCAGTGTACTTACATAACTGAGGGATGTGAGCAGTCAGTGTTCTTACACAACTGAGGTATGTGAGCAGTCAGTGTACTTACACAACTGAGTGCTGTCAGCAGTCAATGTACTTACACAACTGAGTGGTGTCAGCAGTCAGTATACTTACACAACTGAGAGATGTGAGCAGTCAGTGTACTTACACAACTGAGTGATGTCAGCAGTCAGTGTACTTACACAACTGAGTTGTGTCAGCAGTTAGTGTACTTACAAAACTGAGGGATGTGAGTAGTCAGTATACTTACACAACTGGGTGGTGTCAGCAGTCAGTGTACTTACACAACCGAGTGGTGTCAGCAGTCAATGTCCTTACACAAATGAGGGATGTGAGCAGTCAGTGTACTTACACAACTGAGGGATGTGAACAGTCAGGCAGTCAGTATACGTACACAACTGATGGATGTAAGCAGTCAGTATACTTACACAACTGAGTGGTGTCAGCAGTCAGTGTACTTACACAACTGAGTGGTGTCAGCAGTCAGTGTGCTTACACAACTGAGTGGTGTCAGTAGTCAGTGTACTTACACAACTGAGGGATGTGAGCAGTCAGTCTACTTACACAACTGAGTGGTGTCAGCAGTCAGTGTACTTACACAACTGAGGGATGTGAGCAGTCAGTATACTTACACAACTGAGTGGTGTCAGCAGTCAGTGTACTAACACAACTGAGGGATGTGACCAGTCAGTGTACTTACACAACTGAGTGGTGTCAGCAGTCAGTGTACTTACACAACAGAGGGATGTGAGCAGTCAGTGTACTTACACAACTGAGGGATGTGAGCAGTCAGTGTACTTACACAACTGAGGGATGTGAGCAGTCAGTGTACTTACACAACTGAGTGGTGTCAGCAGTCAGTGTACTTACACAACTGAGTGGTGTCAGCAGTCAGTGTACTTACACAACTGAGGGATATGAGCAGGCAGTGTACTTACACAACTGAGTGGTGTCAGCAGTCAGTGTGCTTACACAACTGAGTGGTGTCAGCAGTCGGTATACTTACACAACTGAGGGATGTGAGCAGTCAGTGTACTTACACAACTGAGTGGTGTCAGCAGTCAGTGTACTTACACAACTGAGTGGTGTCAGCAGTCAGTGTACTTACACAACTGAGGGATGTGAGCAGTCAGTGTACTTACACAACTGAGTGGTGTCAGCAGTCAGTGTACTTACATAACTGAGGGATGTGAGCAGTCAGTGTACTTACACAACTGAGTGGTGTCAGCAGTCAGTGTACTTACACAACTGAGGGATGTGAGCAGTCAGTATACTTACACAACTGAGTGGTGTCAGCAGTCAGTGTACTAACACAACTGAGGGATGTGACCAGTCAGTGTACTTACATAACTGAGTGGTGTCAGCAGTCAGTGTACTTACACAACAGAGGGATGTGAGCAGTCAGTGTACTTACACAACTGAGGGATGTGAGCAGTCAGTGTACTTACACAACTGAGGGATGTGAGCAGTCAGTGTACTTACACAACTGAGTGGTGTCAGCAGTCAGTGTACTTACACAACTGAGTGGTGTCGGCAGTCAGTGTACTTACACAACTGAGGGATGTGAGCAGTCAGTGTACTTACACAACTGAGTGGTGTCAGCAGTCAGTGTACTTACATAACTGAGTGGTGTCAGCAGTCAGTGTACTTAACTGAGGGATGTGAGCAGTCAGTATACTTACACAACTGAGTGGTGTCAGCAGTCAGTATACTTACACAACTGAGGGATGTGAGCAGTCAGTCTACTTACACAACTGAGTGGTGTCAGCATTCAGTGTACTTACATAACTGAGGTATGTGAACAGTCAGTGTACTTACACAACTGAGTGGTGTCAGCAGTCAATGTACTTACACAACTGAGTGGTGTCAGCAGTCGGTATACTTACACAACTGAGGGATGTGAGCAGTCAGTGTACTTACACAACTGAGTGGTGTCAGCAGTCAGTGTACTTACACAACTGAGTGGTGTCAGCAATCAGTGTACTTACACAACTGAGGGATGTGAGCAGTCAGTGTACCTGCACAACTGAGTGGTGTCAGCATTCAGTGTACTTACATAACTGAGGGATGTGAGCAGTCAGTGTACTTACACAACTGAGTGGTGTCAGCAGTCAGTGTACTTACACAACTGAGTGGTGTCAGCAGTCAGTGTACTTACACAACTGAGTGGTGTCAGCAGTCAGTGTACTTACACAACTGAGGGATGTGAGCAGTCAGTGTACTTACAGAACTGAGTGGTGTCAGCAGTCAGTATACTTATACAACTGAGGGATGTGAGCAGTCAGTGTACTTACACAAATGAGGGATGTGAGCAGTCAGTGTACTTTCACAACTGAGTGGTGTCAGCAGTCAGTGTACTTACACAACTGAGTGGTATCAGCAGTCAGTGTACTTACACAACTGAGTGGTGTCAGAGGTCAGTATACTTACACAACTGAGGGATGTGAGCAGTCAGTGTACTTACACAACTGAGTGGTGTCAGCATTCAGTGTACTTACATAACTGAGGGATGTGAGCAGTCAGTGTTCTTACACAACTGAGGGATGTGAGCAGTCAGTGTACTTACACAACTGAGTGCTGTCAGCAGTCAATGTACTTACACAACTGAGTGGTGTCAGCAGTCAGTATACTTACACAACTGAGAGATGTGAGCAGTCAGTGTACTTACACAACTGAGTGATGTCAGCAGTCAGTGTACTTACACAACTGAGTTGTGTCAGCAGTTAGTGTACTTACAAAACTGAGGGATGTGAGTAGTCAGTATACTTACACAACTGGGTGGTGTCAGCAGTCAGTGTACTTACACAACCGAGTGGTGTCAGCAGTCAATGTACTTACACAAATGAGGGATGTGAGCAGTCAGTGTACTTACACAACTGAGGGATGTGAACAGTCAGGCAGTCAGTATACGTACACAACTGATGGATGTAAGCAGTCAGTATACTTACACAACTGAGTGGTGTCAGCAGTCAGTGTACTTACACAACTGAGTGGTGTCAGCAGTCAGTGTGCTTACACAACTGAGTGGTGTCAGTAGTCAGTGTACTTACACAACTGAGGGATGTGAGCAGTCAGTCTACTTACACAACTGAGTGGTGTCAGCAGTCAGTGTACTTACACAACTGAGGGATGTGAGCAGTCAGTATACTTACACAACTGAGTGGTGTCAGCAGTCAGTGTACTTGCACAACTGAGTGGTGTCAGCAGTCAGTGTACCTACACAACTGAGGGATGTGAGCAGTCAGTGTACTTACATAACCGACTGGTGTCAGCAGTCAGTGTACTTACACAACTGAGGGATGTGAGCAGTCAGTGTACTTACACAACTGAGGGATGTGAGCAGTCAGTGTACTTACACAACTGAGGGATATGAGCAGGCAGTGTACTTACACAACTGAGTGGTGTCAGCAGTCAGTCTACTTACACAACTGAGGGATGTGAGCAGTCAGTATACTTACACGACTGAGTGGTGTCAGCAGTCAGTGTACTTACACAACTGAGGGATGTGAGCAGTCAGTGTACTTACACAACTGAGTGTTGTCAGCAGTCAGTATACTTACACAACTGAGTGGTGTCAGCAGTCAGTGTACTTTCACAACTGAGGGATGGGAGTAGTCAGTGTACTTACACAACTGAGGGATGTGAGCAGTCAGTGTACTTGCACAACTGAGGGATGTGAGCAGTCAGTATACTTAAACAATTGAGGAATGTCAGCAGTACTAAACTCATCCTCTCACTGGCTAAGGAGGTCCTTCTTGTGCTGTTCTGCAAGTGTACAAATAGACACCCATGCTGAATGCATTTGCATGATGGAAAGCAGAGAGATCCATTGCCAGACAAAGAGTCAGGAATTTAATCAAACAGCAATGAAAGTGTGAAATATGGCAGTGAGATTTGCCATGTGTGACACTCAACCTTTTTTCCAGTGGTGAACGCTGAAATGCTTAATGGCTTGTTTGTGAGCCTTGTTTGGGAGGTTAAATAGGATGACTTAGCACATAATTTATTGGGATTGCACACTATAAAAAGTTAGTTGTACAAGGTGGGAATTGAACCTAGTAATAAAGAATGCATAAATTTCAACACAGGTTATTACTTCTCAGAACTACAAGAGAAAGTTTCAGTTGTGGTCATTAGAGATATTCTGCATTCAGTATGGAATGGAGACATACTTCACATTAGCATGTATCTGTGTAACCTTAAAATAAAAAGTCCTGGGAACTGCATTCTCATGTGATAGGCAGTATTACTGTTTGTAAATATATTTCATAAGGATAGACTTTCATGAGCTGAGTAATACAGGCTGGGGTATGATACATACTTCACAACACATACTGTCCTAATGACGTTGTGTTATGTGAGGAGCCAAGATAATTTTCTATAAACTGTTGTGCTCATCATAGATATACAAGTGCATTTTTAATTATCATAATTGTGCTTAAACAATTACTGTACACACATAATCAATGGGGTTTCATAAGTAAGTCATTAATGAGATATGATACCTAGAAAAGTATAGGCATGCAAGCATTACTGATACATTTTTTTTAAATCAACCGGCTTATGATAGTCATTTGTACATAGTGTTACCTGCCTAATGAAAGTGTTGTGAGAAATGACATTCTGACACCCTTTGGAAAATAAGTGTGAATTACATTTGAATCCTGGATCACCTGTGTTCTGCCTATAAACTCACTGTGCTTACACCTTGTGCCACAGAGACAGTTAAACAGAAGGTGGATGTTCTTCATTCAGTACTGTCCAGAGTGTTGATGTACGTGCATCACCACTATGCCTGTTTGCCCTAAAGAAGGCTGTGCAAGTTCAGTTTTTCACTTTTTTCTTTAAGCAAGTAAGCTTGATCGCATGCTGCTTTATAGTGAGCTACTACTGAATGCAAGAAACACTTAAAAAAAAGGGTGAAAATAAAACAAATTTTGAGTAACAATTTCGACATTTCCATTGCACAGCATGGATTTGAAACCCAGAACAATTTTGGTATAGGTCCAAAGTCACGGCATTTGCAGTTTGTGCCAGAGAGAGATAGATATTAAGTACACTTTACTCAATCAATACAAATTAGAGTGTTAAAGCCGTACAACACTGCAAGAAGTGTTTCCACTACTGAAATTAAATGTTTCACTTTTTTCCTTAAGCTGTGAGCTCTGTTTGCACTCTGCCAAAAGCATGTAAATTGAAAAGCTAAATCTATATCTATATCTGTATCTATATCTATATCGATATCAATATCCATATCTGTCTATCTATCTATCTATCTATCTATCTATCTATCTATCTATCTATCTATCTATCTATTAAAACACAAGGACAAACATGACTTGTATTTCCATTTGTTAACAGGTATACCATTACCATAAAACATGTAGCATTTTCATATCTGCTTCAGACATTGCAAGCAACATGTGGGCTACACATCATCAGCATGTCATGTAGTAGCAATGACTCTGAAAGAGGACATACAAACAATGACAGGAGGTCATGCTTGGCAGACTATATACAATTAGTCAGGACAAAGGGTATGCCATTAAGAAGTACTTCTTACTGTTGAGGTATATACAGCATATGTGACAGCTCTGTCCACATTACTCATAGGTTCATAGGTGTGTACTAGGCTAATGGCCCTGGAGCCTTTGCAAGCCTAGCCCATAGAAGTGCCTTGGCATCATGCTGCCTGACATTAGTTCCCAGTGCCTCTATCAAGTAGAGCCATTGGAGTGATCCCTGGGGTGAACTTTCTATTACCCATCCACTCATCAAGATTTCTATTGAATAGGGACAGCAAGGTGCTCTGCTTGACATGTATGGGAAGTCTATTCCAGAGCATGGGCAGTCTCTGGATGAGGAACCTGTCCCTCTAGCATGTTCTGTCGATTGTGGTAATGAGGTTGAGGTCTCTGGAGCATGTAGTGTGGAGGGATTGGAATTTCTTTAGATGTAGCATTTCTAACAGAGCTGGGTCAGACATGGCTTTGTATGTCAAGCAAAGATCAACTTTAAGTAGGCAATATGAGACAGAGAATAGCTGGAGTCTTTTGAGTCTGTCCATGTAGGACATGTGTTTAATGCCTAGGATCCCCTTTGTGAAGTATGTCTGTGGCCTCTCCAGCTGTTGCAGGTTTCTAGTGAGGTACATGCCAAATGGGGCATTATATTCAATGATTGATCTAATGAGGGAAGAGTAGAGAGAGATGATGACCTCTTTCTTCCTGGATGCAAAACCCTTGGTAATGAGATGTGCCACACAGAAGGACTTTCTGACCACAGTGGGAAAGTGGGCTCTTATCGATGTGGTAATTAGTAGGAACTGAGATTTTACCAAAGGGGATGATGACACATTTTTTGGCATTAAGCTTAAGGCCATGGTTTTGACACAAGTCATTGGTCTCAATGAGGCCTTTGTGTAGGGTGTCTGCATCACTTGGGGAGTTAATAATGGCTCCCAGCTTGCAGTCGTCTGTGAACTTGGTCAGACACTCTTTGTGTTGGCCTGGACTTCTGAGAAGTAGATGCCAAATAGGAGAGGACCCAGGACCAATCCCTGTGGGACTCAATTCATGACTGGTCAGCAGTCTGACTTGGAGTCTACTACTTTCACACTGTGTGTTCTATCTGTGAGCCAATTTGCAATCCACCTAGTTATATAGGGGTTGATGCCTAGTTTGGTGAGTTTATCAATAATTCCCGAGTGAGGAATGGTATCAAAGGCCTTGGCCAGATTGAGGTAGGCTGTATGCACTGCATTACCTTCATCCACAGCCCTGGTGACTGACTCAAAGAAGTTAGCCAGGTTGAGCAGGCATGATCTCTCTTTCACAAAACCAAATTGCATGTGGTCTAGAGTTTGGAGATTTCCTATATCTTTGTTAATCAGGTCCATGATGATGTATTCCATAGCTTTACATATCAGGCTCATCAAGCTAATGGGGTGATAATTCCCAGGGTCTGTAGTTGCTCTCCCTTTATAAAGAGGGATGACTGTAGCAGTGTGCCATTCAGTAGGGACAAAGCCTGAGGTGAGGCTGTGAATAAACAGGGTACACAGATGTGGTGCCAGTTTGCCTTGTAGTTCATGTAGAACACAGCCAGGGATATTATCGGATCCCATGTATTCTTGGCCTTGGACAATGCAGCTTTAACCTGTGCTGCAGTAATACTGGGTGCCTGGCATTCTTTGGTATTGTGATTGGTCCTTCGGGGGGGTAAAGTTGGCACTAAATCTGCCAGCCAGTATGTTGGCAATAACTGTTGGCTCAGTATAGGAGGTACCATTGTACAGTAATTTAGAGCAAAGCTGGGTATTGCCGTGGAGGTTCTTGATATAACTATAGAAGGCTTTGTGATTGTTTTTAGTGTCTGCTGCAATTCTGCCTTCATAGCTGGCTTTAGAGGATTTGATGAGGGAGCTCAGCTTTTTGTTGAGGCTAATAAGGGAGTTTTCCAGTCTTGGGATTTCACCTTTTTCTGCAACAGTTTCTTCCTTCTGTTGTATAGTTTATTAATGGCAGGGGACCACCAGATTGGCTTCCTTTTTTTGGAGGAGAGTGTCTTGGTTCTGTTGGGTATGGCTAGTTCCATGCATTTATGTACGTTTGTACAGAGCGTTGGTGTATGATTCAGCAGTCATGCAGCTATTTTCCATTGGCATGGGTGCTATGAAGTTATCCACGGTGGTGGTGCTGCGGTAGCATTGTCACCTCACAGTAAGATGCTGTCCGGTTCAACTCTTAGCTAGAGCGTCTTCTGCGTGGAGACATGCGTGAATGGGCGTACCTTCGTTGAAGGTTATGCATCAGGGCTGGTAACTCGGCACGTAAAAATCAACTACCAATCATTAGTGGACCGGAGTTCCGCTGTGGCGACCCCTAACCGGGAAAAGCCAAAAGACACAATATGGGTGCTATGAAGTTAGCTACCTCTGTTTTTAGGAGCCCAAAGTCAGCTTTGGAGAAGTTTCTCAAGGTGGTTATATTTGCAGGGGGTGTGCGTGAGATGTGGATTTCCATGGTGATTAGTTTATGGTCAGATTTGACCACGGAGGGATTGACTACTGGTGTAAAGCAATGGTCGCCCATGTTAGAAATAACCAGGTCAAGGATGTTGCTTCCTCTAGTGGGGATCAGAATGAGCTGGTCCAGGGCATTGGAACTGATGAATTCCAGGAAGGGTTGGGCCAGTGTACTGGTGCTTGAGTACTTCTCCTAGTTGATGGAGGGGTAGCTGAAGTCTCCTAGTATGAGAGTGTTGGGATTGACCTTGTTAGATTCTGGGGTGCTTAGGAACATGGAGTGAGAGTCTAGGGACATGGTTGGGGATCTATAGCAGGCTATGACCTGGATTGCCATCTTACCCAATGTTAGTTGTACCTGAAGTATCTCAGATGCATTTTACTGGGCTACTAGTCTGGAGGTGTGCATATCCTTTATGAATATGGAATTACCACTGCCTTTGGAGCTACGGTCCATGTTTCGGGGCCGAAAGGTGTTGAATGAGTTATAGCCTGGAAATGCAGGGGTGATTTCTGCTGTTTTAAAACCAGGTCTCCATTACAGCACAAATGTCGATGTTCTCCATTTTGAGGAGTGCTTCGAGCGAGTGCATCTTGAGATTTATATTTCTAGTGTTGAGCAGCATTACCCTCAGATTGCATTTATTTATAGCTGTTATGGTGGCAATTTGGTCTTTGGAACACTGCCTATAAAAGGCACTAATGAGGTGGCAAGAAACATGTTACTCCTTTTCTGTTATAATACTTTACAAGCTGTCATATGATACAAACTCTCTTGCTACTATTAGCAAGGACAACAGGTGACTAGACAACAACACCTCTGCAACCTCATCTCACATGAGCTGCTAGTAAGATATGAAACATTTATCAAATATTTTAGCTTATGCATTTCATATACAACATATATCTCAAACTGGATTCAAAGCTGCATCATATATCCAGTTTCTTTAAACTCATTGCATTTACACCTTGTGCTACAGTGATAATTAGGTAAGATGTTGAATTTCTTCACTTAATGCTGTTTAGAGTACTTATCAAAGCATACGACTGCCACTGTTAAATTCCCTAATTATGGCATTCCAAATGTTTCAGTTTGTACCTTGGTCAGCACTCTCATTCACTGCCATGTAATGCTGCCAGTCCAAAGTGCCCTTTGTTAAAATGTGCACAAAGGATGAACACAGTATAAAACACATAACATTTTAAATACTAGCAGCCAGCCTGCAATAATAATGAAAATACAGGATGGAAAGGTTTTTGTTACTTTGTTCATCTTGTATCTAGATGATATACTCAGGAAATATGCACTAACTCTTCTAAATAGCACACTATCGGGATTTGAACCCTCCGTTCAGTGCAATAACTATATACCCGCAGTTGTATTTCTTATCTCTCTTTATCACTAACACAGGCTTAGAGGTGGAATCATAAAATTTACATTCCATAGAGATCTGACTTAGCAGATTATCAAATTACAGGTTTACCAAAAGAAAGTTCAGAAAATGTTCCTTTCTAATTTGCTTGAACATGTCTAGATGGATGTGATATTGACAATATATTTAGGCGAATAATAGCCCACACAATATTAATGTGAGGTTTGCAACACTGCAGCTCTTTCTTCTCTTTATTTTCTGAGCATTTATTTATTTATTTTATTTATTTTATTTATTTTATTTCTTCCTCTTCTCTCAGCTAAACTAACAGAAATGCAATGTCATGTGCATTTCTTTGCATCTTTGTTTCAATGTGTAGTACAGCTGATTATCATTGCAGAACAACTTTTAATCAGAGGATGAAGAATGTGCTATTATTAAAATAATATCAATATTATAGTAATCGTTCTTATAGCTCTCTTGAGGTGCTTCCACACTTTTTCTTAAGTTTAGTCTTCATGGCACAACTACTTCAGAGAGAAAAGTGTCTTGAGTATTGTTTGTTGCTATACTCTAGAGCATATCTAAACAATCCTACCTTGGTTTGTGATTTACTGTGGAGCTGACTGGTAAGAGAAGTTTTATTTGAATTTATAACAAGATTTACTTTGATTCATATTTTGTTGTTTTACCTTTAATTTCACTGTTGGTTGTTAGAAAGGGATAGGTTTTGGACAGGCAAGCTCTAGCCATCCCAAGGGACATAGGCAGCAATAAATTCACACAGAGTGCAGACAGGAAAATCCAGAACATATCTAAACTTGATTTGTGATTTATTGATCTTTACTGTTAAAAAGAACTGTGACTGTGAGTGACAGTCAGCAGAAGCTACTGCGTGTCTTTGCATGCAATATAAAGGAATTACAACTTTTGTCTGGCTTGTAGATCTTGTACAGTCAGAACAACTTTATTGCACTTACTTTAGTATTTAGTTGTATATTGCTTGTGTGATCTTTGTCACAGAAATTGATTTAAGTTCTCTTTGAATTCTGTGGTTACTGATTTTGATTATTCTTTTATTATACAATATTTTGTCTGAAACTGAATATGGTTTCCTTAAATGAGTATGCAATTAATGATTTTCTTATGCACAAATATCTTGTACAGTATAGTAAATGTTATGCATATTTAAATGTAACTGCTGATAACACTGGTGATCTGTGTTCCTCTTATCAAAAGTTGGATGATTTGCTTATCATTATTAGAAGTAAATCTAGACTTGATGATTGCACTTGTGCAACTCACACAGCTTGCAGAACTGTTGTTTTATATATTAATGACTGGATTGGTGAGATTATGTTAAGCAAAGAACAACTAGAACACATATAGGAAATCATGCATCTATTGTCTGTTAAGATCATTCAGCCCATATGAAACAAGATGATGCCCCTGACAAATTTGGAATTCTGGATGCAAGTATTCAGCAATGTGAGGATCTGGATTGTTCAGAAGGAAGCAGAAAAGAAATAAGGAAGAAGTTCACAACAAATAACAAAGAAGAAAAATAAATTGATTAATGTCTGTGAAGTAAAGAGAATATGTACTAAAAAGGACACTGCTTTGTTATGTAACAAACAGGTTACAGAGAATGATAACTTTTTTCTATCAGAAAACCTTCAGTCTACAGAAAAAGGCATCATTTTTCTAAAAGAGATGGTAGAAAAAAGAGACAAGGGGCCGGTGAAAAGGAAGAAATCAAAATTAAATGTGGAAGGATTGAAGAACATTAGTGTAAGAAAAAAGAAGAGAAAGACAGATATTGACTACATCGCTCAAGCTGTGGATTTACAATGCCAGCTGGATGCGAATTTAATACACAATATAAACAGTGGGATTAATAAGACTAATGGTGATGAAGATCTATCCCTTGTAACAATTGATAGAGCAGATATTACTTTATTAGAAGTTTAAGATTCTTCAGAGATGGTCAGCAAAGATATTCTTGTAATTAGAGATTCAATAATTAGAGGAACTGATAATTAGATTTTCAGGGAAGATAATGGACATTGAATAGTGTTATGCCTGCCAGGAACAAAAATAGTAATTGTGAGAAAAGCCTTGGAATGCCTTAATGTAAGGAAGTATGGATCTGTTTTTATTCATGTAAGTACAAATGATCTCATCTGCAAGGATTATCTGACTGTTAGTAGGGAACTGACAGCCCTCTTATATAGTATAGCTTGTACTGGTAGTAGGATGTATTTTTTAAAATCACCTATAGAAAGGATAGTGAGGTCACCATGAATGAAAAGATTTTTTGGGTAAATACCTACAAGGAAAAAATGTCTTGTTTTAAAAAATGGAAATGTACAGAGCATTCAAGCCTAGTTTTGGGCACACGTGGTCACATTTGTCAAGATCATGGAAGAAAATTTTTACAGCAGATATTTTGCAATATTTGACAAACACTAGGCAGCCAGGTCAAAAATGTAACATTTCACAGATAGCAACAGTTTTCTGATTGTTGTTAATGCTTGAAGCATTGATAATAAAGTTTTTTATTGGAAAATTTGCTATGTTCCCATAAGATTGATGTTTTATAGGTTTATTGGTTTTATAGGTATATCAATAGGGTTTGGGTTTGGCAAAATGGTTAAGGTGTTTGTCTCACAAATGCAAGATGCAGGGTTTTATTTTCAAATGGGATAATTGGCTAGGCTTAAAATGGCCCACAAGAGGATTTAGCCTAGTACTGACCAATGAACCATTTAAGGGGTGGGAGGTTGGCATAATGGTTAAGATGTTTACCTTACAGACACAAAGTGCAAGGTTTGATTCTCACATGGGGTAACTGGCTAGGCTTAAAATGGTCCACATGGGCAGTTAGCCTAGTACTAACCTATGTTATTGCTTGTGCAACATGGTTAAAGAACAATGACTGGAATCAGTTCTGTCAGGGTATAAATGTTTTTACTGTAACAGATATTCTAACAAAAGATCAGATGGAGGTGTTAGGATAAGGATTAAAGATAGTTTTGACACCTGTGATTATTACATGTTCAGTGATGACACCAATAATATAGACTGTGTAACTGTGACAGTAAAGACAACCCGGGAACATATAACAATTGTTGAAGTATATAGACCACCTAAGTCAAGTGCAGATGACCTGAAGGAATTCATACATTTGTTGCATGAAACACAGGAGGGAAGAATAACATTAGCTAGGGACTTAAATTTACCAGAAACAGACTGGAATAATATTGATTCAACAACATTAATAGGGAAATTATTCACAATGGGGGCAATTCAATAAAGCCCACACACCATGTAGGCATAGTGGCATGGCTCGAACATGGGGTTCGGAGCCTGTGTGATCTAGGAAACAAGGCTGGGGGCGTGCACATGTCTCCCAGCACTATTCCAGCATGGATGCAATGGAATAATGCAAACCACCTCATTTGCTAGTGAAAATAATTCCAATAAGGTGAATTTGAGATCCAGGAAGCAGACAGGCATCTGTGTTGGAGCCGTGTCCACAGCAGAATGTATGCAGTTAGTAACCGCATACATTACTGCAAAAATAAAAATAGGGGCATGACAACTTAAAGTAAAGCATGTATTATGCTCATTAGGCATACCAATGGCCAAAGCTGTGGCCACTGGCATGCCAAAGTGTTGAAAAATTGTAAAATTAAAAAAAAAATGTTCTCTGTATATATGGGGCTGTTTAAATGGAGCACAGAGGCGTGCAAATGCGATCATGCAGAAAACTTTTAAAAAATTAGTAAAAAGGCAATTAAATGTGAAACATTACATTTACCATTATACTGGGCAGCATGCAGACTCATAACGATGACAGGTAGCAGTGGTTGCTAAGGACATAGGCTCCAGTGTAGTGGTGTAACTAGGGTATAAGCCAGTAGGGGTATGTAAATGAGCTAAATTTATTGAATAGCAAAATGAGAGACTGTGTCTGCAGGTACCTAACCATGTAGGAGCTATACTACAAACTCTTGTTGACAAACCACCGAAAAGTAGAGGGTACTAGTAGTGTATCTCCAAACTCACAAATGTGAGAGCTGATGTTAATGTTGAAACCGTTTATTAGAAACAAAAGTTACGTTAAACACTAGAAAGCGTTTTTCGTTCCAACTAGTGTCAGAACTTCTTCAGACAACAACTCAACTGTTACAACTTCCTTTTAAACATTCATCAGTTAATATAAAGCAGGTGCTTACAATAAATTACTAATATGTGTTCACTCTACCTTTAAAGAGCCATACACATACAGTTCTGTGTTACGTTTAAAGTGTGTTGTAACCGCAACAAAAAACGTGAATTACCCTAAACATAAGCACTGCCTTATCATACTGAAATAGTACATATAACCTAAACAAACCTATTAGTCATATTAAAATAGTTAATATAAATAATATAAACATAAATAGCAATTACTTGATAAAAAATTATTCTTAAAAACCACCTTACATATATATAAAATATATAAACAATGTATGTGTGTGTATATATATGTACTCCACAACTAATTATTTGACCATAAAGTTGTTGGAAAAAAATTAATAGAATTATTAAAATATTTCCTATAAGTATAAAATACTTTCTATTCTAAATATATAAATAAATAAATACATGTTAAAAATTACCTAAGTAAGTTTTTGATCTTTAAAATACATGCAATTGAACAAAGCTCATTAAGGCCTGGTTCATTACAAGCCACCAGTCGTAATTGCCATTTTAATTCATTTCTCTCGAGGTATAATTTTAACAGATTGTCATTCACAAAAGTTTGTTCTTCTAACCCCCTATTGATTTGATTGATCACCATGAATTTAAATGTATGGCCTATATTTTTAGCACAGTGTCTAGCCAAGGCGTTTTCATTTTTATTTTTTGCAATTGCATAATTATGTTTTGACTTGACAACAATGTAAGACAAGACCAAGCTCCCCAAAAAAACTGCAGAGGGGGGAGGGGGGGCAACTGGAAAATGAATTCAGCACAAGGACCCAAACGGAAGTACAATACCTGGAGCAACAACAAATAACAGGGTTAAAACTTCATGAAACATTGTTGAACATTAAAAAGGATTTTACCATCTATAATTACACTGAATGTAAGATTGACTCAAATCTGGTGGAGTTATTTGCGAAAGGAATGACTTTTGTGCCCTCTAGAAGATGTGACACTTCAGAGCTAACAATTGATTTTAAGCTATTTATTCGTAAGCTTAACTTAAATATTTTGTTTGGTAATACCAGTTACAATACAAATGAACTGAGGGTAGCTAGTACTTTTAATCCACCTCAGAATGATGTACTTAATATGTTTGAACATCTTTGTATTAGTGAATTTAGAGAGCTCATGAAACATCCTGGTAAAAAGAAAATTGAGTTTAATATTTCAGAAGAAGAAAAAACACTGCTATGCTTGATAAGACAACTGCCACTTAGACTTATGAAACCAGACAAGGGCGGGGGGTTAGCAGTGTTATATAATGGGGACTATTCCAACATAATGCTTACACTCTTGGAGAGTAGTACCTATGAGTCAATAAGTAAGAATGAACTAAACCAAGCCTATAATAAGATTAAAATGTTTCTCAGTGATTTATATACTGATGGTAGAATTGACATGAAACAATATGCATATTTAACAATGATGGCACCAAGAATCCCAAAAATATTTGGGATTCCAAAATTGCATAAAAATTTACTAGATCCACCATTTAGAGCACTGGTGGATGCAAGACAGTCAATTACCTACCCATGTGCCAAATTGGTGGATTCTATCTTAAAGAAATATGTAAGTTTGGAAACACAAATTCTTAAAGACTCTTGGTCTTTTTTGGAAAGCATGCAGTCTATAACATTTGACAAAACAGCGAATTTTCTGACCGTTGACATTTGTGATTTATATTCATGCATTCCACACAACTTAGGGATTGAATGGGTAGTTGACTTTATTAGAACTAAGGGGGCCCATGACAATGAATGTATTTTAGTTGAACAACTCCTAGATATTATCTTAAAAAACAACTTTGTTTTCTTCGAAGGCAAGTTGTTTAAGCAAAAGATAGGAGTAGCAATGGGCTCCCCAGTGGGCTCAAGTTTTGCAAACTTGGTGTTGGCCCATTGGGAAAACAACTACATCCTTAATAGTCATTGGATGAACAGGATGCTTAGTTATAAAAGATTTTTGGACGACATTTTTATCATCATCAAAGGGAACAAAAATGAAGCAGACGAAATGGTAAATTACTTTAATTCAACTACCACCTTTCTAAAATTCACTAAAAATTTTCAAGAAATGACCATCAACTTCTTAGATGTTCAGCTGAGTAAAAGTATAGACAAATATACGGCTAAGATTTTTTAGAAAGGAGACATACTCTAATAGTTATTTACATTTTACGAGTATGCACCCTTACCATCAAAAGAAATCTGTTGTCAAAGGACAACTTGTCAGGGCAGCAAGGATGGTTACACTAAAGGAAGAGTTTGAAAAATAATGTGTATTTTTACATCACATGTTCTTAAACAGGGGTTACCCTGATTCCTTTCTGCATCACATCTTTCAAGAGGTCATTGACAAAAGAGAAAAGGGAATATATACCCCAATTTTAGTAATATAGAATTAAACATTTCAGTCACGGTTGATCCCAGTACAAATTGTTCTAATAACTTCAATCCGACTACATCCAACATGGTGGATCAGAGAATAGAAGATAGACCTGACAATAACCGGGATTTCACTATAGCTTTTACATTCACCTATTGTACAGAAGCTCTGGACATAGGTAAAATAGTGAAAAAATATTGACGGTTTTTATGTTTGGACAAGAATCTGTCTAAAATCTTTAACTTTGGTCCTGTTATTTCATATAGGAGGGGAAACAACCTTAAAAAACTCCTTGAAACCAAACTTAAAGTTAAGAAAATTAAAAGAGGCACTAAGAAGTGTGGTATATGTAATTATTGTTCCTACATAGAAACATCTGATAAGTTTACCATCAGAAATGAAACCTTTTATGTTAATGACTTATACAATTGCAATTCTAAAGCAATTGTTTATTTGGCACAGTGTACGCAGTGCCCGTCATTCTACGTGGGCAAAACAGAAAGGCGCCTGCGTGACAGGATTTATGAACATAATTATGCAATTGCAAAAAATAAAAATGAAAACACCTTGGCTAGACACTGTGCTAAAAATATAGGCCATACATTTAAATTCATGGTGATCAATCAAATCAATAGGGGGTTAGAAGAACAAACTTTTGTGAATGACAATCTGTTAAAATTATACCTCGAGAGAAATTAATTAAAATGGCAATTACGACTGGTGGCTTGTAATGAACCAGGCCTTAATGAGCTTTGTTCAATTGCATGTATTTTAAAGATCAAAAACTTACTTAGGTAATTTTTAACATGTATTTATTTATTTATATATTTAGAATAGAAAGTATTTTATACTTATAGGAAATATTTTAATAATTCTATTAATTTTTTTCCAACAACTTTATGGTCAAATAATTAGTTGTGGAGTACATATATATACACACATACATTGTTTATATATTTTATATATATGTAAGGTGGTTTTTAAGAATAATTGTTTATCAAGTAATTGCTATTTATGTTTATATTATTTATATTAACTATTTTAATATGACTAATAGGTTTGTTTAGGTTATATGTACTATTTCAGTATGATAAGGCAGTGCTTATGTTTAGGGTAATTCACGTTTTTTGTTGCGGTTACAACACACTTTAAACGTAACACAGAACTGTATGTGTATGGCTCTTTAAAGGTAGAGTGAACACATATTAGTAATTTATTGTAAGCAACTGCTTTATATTAACTGATGAATGTTTAAAAGGAAGTTGTAACAGTTGAGTTGTTGTCTGAAGAAGTTCTGACACTAGTTGGAACGAAAAACGCTTTCTAGTGTTTAACGTAACTTTTGTTTCTAATAAACGGTTTCAACATTAACATCAGCTCTCACATTTGTGAGTTTGGAGATACACTACCAGTACCCTCTACTTTTCGGTGGTTTGTCAACAAGAGTTTGTAGTGTGCCACTTCGTGTTTCCTGGTTTATCCGCGTTTGTTTGCCAGTTGACTACCACACACGAATGGAGGAGGATGGAGACCAGTCGCAGTCGCAAGGAAATCTCACTCAATTGCTGCAACTAATCAACAGTCGACTTGACCGCTTATCGGAGAAGGTAGACGGTGTTACCAGTTCCAGCGGGACTTTTAAAACTTCACCGGCGACTGCTGTTTCAACAGTTCCAAATGTGCAAACCTTGCAAGAAAACGGATTAACATTAACCCAAAGGAATCGTCCAGTGGAGGTTACCGAAGCGCGCTTCGTTAACCTGGGCAACAACTTCAACATTAAATCATGGTTAGATACCGAGCTGAACATGGACAGCTCAATAGAAGGTACTGAGTCTCTCTCTTGTAATGAGAACGATGGGTCCTTAGCGGACAAACTGAAATTGTTTGATATTAAGCTTTTTAAAACTAAAAAGCTTCAGTTAGAGCTTAATTATTTAAACAGATGTGTTAAAGAAAAAATTGTCCCAAAAGGTTTGAGACACTATTCATACCCAACTGGCCTTGAATATGGGTCAGAATTTTTTAATGAACTAACTATGCTTTATAACAACCATGGCCTTGAAATCATACAATGTATGATTAGGCATTATAAGGTTTCTCTCGAAGTATTGACAAATGAAGTTACTGTTTTAGAACAGGAAATTAAGGCCGACTTGGACTACAACAGATACAAATTTGAATACGATAGAACTCTTGGTAGTATAGCACAGCAAATGACTAAATTAAAGGCAAATAAGATAAGAAAACTACAAAGAGACCTTAAAGCATACAATGAAGGGGTGGCATTTCCTAAACCACCAAGTCTACAAAATACTTCATGCAATTCTAATGGTAACACTTATCAGACAGCACAGAAGGGTAAAGGAAAACGGTTACCATCTAGAAATACAGTTACAACTCAGAGCAACGACTTTGTAAGAAGGTCTAGTAATATAGATATAGAAGATGAAATTTTCGATGATGAAATAAGTGATCCAGGATCTAGCCAACCATATCCACTTGACAACAATGTAAGACAAGACCAAGCTCCCCAAAAAAACTACAGAGGGGGGAGGGGGGGCAACTGGAAAATGAATTCAGCACAAGGACCCAAACGGAAGTACAATACCCGGAGCAACAACAAATAACAGGGTTAAAACTTCATGAAACATTGTTGAACATTAAAAAGGATTTTACCATCTATAATTACACTGAATGTAAGATTGACTCAAATCTGGTGGAGTTATTTGCAAAAGGAATGACTTTTGTGCCCTCTAGAAGATGTGACACTTCAGAGCTAACAATTGATTTTAAGCTATTTATTCGTAAGCTTAACTTAAATATTTTGTTTGGTAATACCAGTTACAATACAAATGAACTGAGGGTAGCTAGTACTTTTAATCCACCTCAGAATGATGTACTTAATATGTTTGAACATCTTTGTATTAGTGAATTTAGAAAGCTCATGAAACATCCTGGTAAAAAGAAAATTGAGTTTAATATTTCAGAAGAAGAAAAAACACTGCTATTATTGATAAGACAACTGCCACTTAGACTTATGAAACCAGACAAGGGCGGGGGGTTAGCAGTGTTATATAATGGGGACTATTCCAACATAATGCTTGCACTCATGGAGAGTAGTATGTATGAGTCAATAAGTAAGAATGAACTAAACCAAGCCTATAATAAGATTAAAATGTTTCTCAGTGATTTATATACTGATGGTAGAATTGACATGAAACAATATGCATATTTAACAATGATGGCACCAAGAATCCCAAAAATATTTGGGATTCCAAAATTGCATAAAAATTTACTAGATCCACCATTTAGAGCACTGGTGGATGCAAGGCAGTCAATTACCTACCCATGTGCCAAATTGGTGGATTCTATGTTAAAGAAATATGTAAGTTTGGAAACACAAATTCTTAAAGACTCTTGGTCTTTTTTGGAAAGCATGCAGTCTATAACATTTGACAAAACAGCGAATTTTCTGACCGTTGACATTTGTGATTTATATTCATGCATTCCACACAACTTAGGGATTGAATGGGTAGTTGACTTTATTAGAACTAAGGGGGCTCATGACAATGAATGTATTTTAGTTGAACAACTCCTAGATATTATCTTAAAAAACAACTTTGTTTTCTTCGAAGGCAAGTTGTTTAAGCAAAAGATAGGAGTAGCAATGGGCTCCCCAGTGGGCTCAAGTTTTGCAAACAAGGTGTTGGCCCATTGGGAAAACAACTACATCCTTAATAGTCATTGGATGAACAGGATGCTTAGTTATAAAAGATTTTTGGACGACATTTTTATCATCATCAAAGGGAACAAAAATGAAGCAGACGAAATGGTAAATTACTTTAATTCAACTACCACCTTTCTAAAATTCACTAAAAATTTTCAAGAAATGACCATCAACTTCTTAGATGTTCAGCTGAGTAAAAGTATAGACAAATATACGGCTAAGATTTTTAGAAAGGAGACATACTCTAATAGTTATTTACATTTTACGAGTATGCACCCTTACCATCAAAAGAAATCTGTTGTCAAAGGACAACTTGTCAGGGCAGCAAGGATGGTTACACTAAAGGAAGAGTTTGAAAAAGAATGTGTATTTTTACATCACATGTTCTTAAACAGGGGTTACCCTGATTCCTTTCTGCATCACATCTTTCAAGAGGTCATTGACAAAAGAGAAAAGGGAATATATACCCCAATTTTGGGTAGTAATATAGAATTAAACATTTCAGTCACGGTTGATCCCAGTACAAATTGTTCTAATAACTTCAATCCGACTACATCCAACATGGTGGATCAGAGAATAGAAGATAGACCTGACAATAACCGGGATTTCACTATAGCTTTTACATTCACCTATTGTACAGAAGCTCTGGACATAGGTAAAATAGTGAAAAAATATTGGCGGTTTTTATGTTTGGACAAGAATCTGTCTAAAATCTTTAACTTTGGTCCTGTTATTTCATATAGGAGGGGAAACAACCTTAAAAAACTCCTTGAAACCAAACTTAAATTAAGAAAATTAAAAGAGGCACTAAGAAGTGTGGTATATGTAATTATTGTTCCTACATAGAAACATCTGATAAGTTTACCATCAGAAATGAAACCTTTTATGTTAATGACTTATACAATTGCAATTCTAAAGCAATTGTTTATTTGGCACAGTGTACGCAGTGCCCGTCATTCTACGTGGGCAAAACAGAAAGGCGCCTGCGTGACAGGATTTATGAACATAATTATGCAATTGCAAAAAATAAAAATGAAAACGCCTTGGCTAGACACTGTGCTAAAAATATAGGCCATACATTTAAATTCATGGTGATCAATCAAATCAATAGGGGGTTAGAAGAACAAACTTTTGTGAATGACAATCTGTTAAAATTATACCTCGAGAGAAATGAATTAAAATGGCAATTACGACTGGTGGCTTGTAATGAACCAGGCCTTAATGAGCTTTGTTCAATTGCATGTATTTTAAAGATCAAAAACTTACTTAGGTAATTTTTAACATGTATTTATTTATTTATATATTTAGAATAGAAAGTATTTTATACTTATAGGAAATATTTTAATAATTCTATTATTTTTTTTCCAACAACTTTATGGTCAAATAATTAGTTGTGGAGTACATATATATACACACATACATTGTTTATATATTTTATATATATGTAAGGTA
Source organism: Protopterus annectens (assembly GCF_019279795.1). NCBI lineage: Eukaryota > Metazoa > Chordata > Ceratodontiformes > Protopteridae > Protopterus > Protopterus annectens. The sequence continues at coordinate 1,746,629,947 of NC_056732.1, read as the reverse complement.
GTTTTTAAGAATAATTGTTTATCAAGTAATTGCTATTTATGTTTATATTATTTATATTAACTATTTTAATATGACTAATAGGTTTGTTTAGGTTATATGTACTATTTCAGTATGATAAGGCAGTGCTTATGTTTAGGGTAATTCACGTTTTTTGTTGCGGTTACAACACACTTTAAACGTAACACAGAACTGTATGTGTATGGCTCTTTAAAGGTAGAGTGAACACATATTAGTAATTTATTGTAAGCACCTGCTTTATATTAACTGATGAATGTTTAAAAGGAAGTTGTAACAGTTGAGTTGTTGTCTGAAGAAGTTCTGACACTAGTTGGAACGAAAAATGCTTTCTAGTGTTTAACGTAACTTTTGTTTCTAATAAACGGTTTCAACATTAACATCAGCTCTCACATTTGTGAGTTTGGAGATACACTACCAGTACCCTCTACTTTTCGGTGGTTTGTCAACAAGAGTTTGTAGTGTGCCACTTCGTGTTTCCTGGTTTATCCATGTAGGAGCTATAATAGGGTGGTGTAGTCTAAAGAAGCAGCTGACATGAAAAGGAGGTGTGTCATGCTTGATTTAAGCACATTGGAGCTCCGCAGCTTCTATTTGTGCTCATCTAAGCACAGTTAAGCAAGGGTGTGTGTCTGAGGCTGCTTAGCTGTGCTTAGCTGGTTTTAGGGCAGCTAAGTGTGCTGGTGTTTACGGGAGGGTGTTTTCTGCTCAACATTGTTTACGCTAGCTCCACAGGTTTGGGTGGCATGCCATGGAGCTTAAACATAGCGGAAACTGAAAAAATAAAAGGAAATAGCAGAATTAACTACAAATTACTAATAAGGCCTCTGCCATTCACAGTGGCCCATTCAAACCCCTCAGTAATATAGTTGGCAGGTGGAATGTATCATAGTCAGCCAATCACACAAGCAGCATCTGCAGCACACCAGTATAAAGTATGCAAACACCCTTCAGTCTGGTTTTTCCCACAAAGTCTGCACCATTGGAGTACACACTTGGGAATTTTAACTGACAAAATGATAGGGGCTTCTGCTGTTTTGCTACATCTCTACATGGTACAGACTGAGGGTGGTGATGAGGATGATACTGACAACTGGCCCAGACTGAGGAGGAGAAGAGTGTTCATACCCAAGGTAACCTTTCAGGGGCTATATGAGCTGGAGATAGTAGAGTGCTACAGGGTGGACAGGGACATACATCAGCAACTCACCAAGCTCTGCCAGCCTCACCTCAGACACAGAGTCAACAGAGGGGAACCCATCCCAGTTGAAACAAAGGTATGCATAGCCTTAAGAATACTAGCTACAGGTACTTTCCAAAGACCTACTGAGGACATCATGGGGGTCTCACAGCCATCTGCATCCAGGATACTCCATCAGTTCCTGGATGTCATGCTAAGATATGCCAGTGAGCACATTTATTTCCTCAGCACCCCTGAGGAGAGGACCAGCAATATATGTTTCTTCCACCATGCAGCACACTACCCAGAGGTACTGGGTGCCATACACTGCACTCACGTCCACATCAAAGCACCACCCGGTGAAGATGTTAGAGTGTATGTCAACTGCAAGGGCTATCACTCCATCAACTGCCAGGTTGTGTGCAATGCTCAGGGCATTGTCATGAATGTGTGTGCTGTCAGCCCTGGCAGATATCATGACTCTCACATCTGGCATGCCTCACAGCTGTACCAGACATTTGCCAGGAGGAACATCCTGTATGGCCATCTCATGGGGGATGCTGGCTATGCACTGGAACCATGGATTATGATACCCATCAGAAATGCATACACTCCCACTGAAGAATGTCATAATGAGGCACATGTGCAAACTAGGAATATTGTAGAGCATGTATTTGGCCTGCTGTAGTCACAGTTCCACTGCCTTGCCATATCTGGTGGTGGTGGTGATGGTGGTGGAACCCTACAGTACTCTCCAGTCACATGTGCACACATGTTCATAGTATGTGCCATGCTACACAATATGATTCTGCAGAAACAGCTGTGGCAGGAACATCACAGGGAAGAGGCACACAGCCCCCCACCATTGCCAAGGTCCCTACAGGCACAGGGAGACTCAGAGAAGGAGCCCCAATGAGCCTGCCCCTGTAAGAAGACATAGGCATGCCCAGTATGCCGTGGCCTTGACAAAGAGGCAACACATAGCACATACACTGACACACTAGGGACCCAGGCACTGACACCTCTCTCCAACTTGCACACACACACTAAAATGGATGTCACACACATTACACTACCTGTACCTTACCATGTACAGACTGTGTACTACATGCATCCAACAGAGTCAGCCCTCTCGCACCATCTTCACAACTGCCAGAGGCACAAGTTAAGTCACTCTTCTTAATAAAAATGAATGAAGTAGTACATTTTGGTAGCATATCTAAGGTATCACTGAATGTATGCAAGGGAATGGGGTGGTCTAGCGGGATAGCAGCAGACAACTGACAGCTATGTGGGACAACAGGAAATGTCTGCCCAATACTGGCTTCCCCAGAGTATGCAGTAGTGCCCTAGGTGACAAAACTCACTGCAGTATATGTAGTGGACTAACAAACTGGGGGGGGGGGGTGTCATAGGTCACATGCATGGATGTCAATGTTGGGGTCTCATACTCACCCCTCAGTCTCTCCTAGCAAGTCAGCCAAAGAAAAACATAAAGAAATGTCTGGCAAAGGCCCAGAAATAGGGACAATGATGAAATACTCCTCTTACAGACTTACCCACTGATATCACAGTAGGTCTTGCAGTTGCATTAAGTCTCTGAAAGGTAAGAAGTGTGAAACTCAAATGTCTGCCATTATATTGTAACCTTCGGACTTTAGTGATATGTCAGTATTCTCCAAGATAGACACAACACTATGCTAAATGGAACCAAAATGTAAAGCTAACATCTGCACAGTCTGTGCAAATGTGCACAGTTGACAGGTATGTTCCCCCCAATACACCTGTGTTCCCATAGAAATGCAGTAACATTTATGTTTGTAGGGTAATAGCAGTGGAGCACATATTCCCAGGGCTGTCCCAATCAACTTGATAACTTTTTGCATGTCTACAATATGCAGGGGTCAATGAGCAATGTATATGCGTGGTTAATACTATCATGAAGTGGGCAGCACTTACTCTTGGCTGTTGTGGCTTTGTGGCCTAGGTACAGTACTGTGGTTGACAGGATCCATATTCCAAGACTTTCTGTGCCAGCTATTTTGCATGTCAGATACACCTGTGGTAGGAGTTGTACACACTGTCCAGAAGTCAATATCCATTACTGTAGGAAAAATGGACAAGTCAGGGACAAGGGGCCACACATATGGACAGTGCACAGCTCGGAGTAACCTACACATTGCTTAGTAGGACAGCAAGTACCTGAAAGTCAGTGTACTGGCAGGCTATAAATGTCTGCCAACTTACTGTGTCAGCACTGACAACAAGTCACTGGTCACCATCCATACCCCTGGAATGACAGGCTGTCACAGGAGGACCACAAATATGCCTTGTGTATCTGTTCTGTTTGTCCTAACATTGCATTTACCTGCCAAACTATTTGCAAAACAAGAAAGGTTCATGTCAAAACATCAACGGCAGACAGTGGAGAAGCAGATGTAATACCCATAAGAAAAAGCAAGCAAATGCCAAACCGGTCTCCCAACTGTCTCTGTTTGGCAGAGCATTATTAACACCCTGTCCCCATGTGTGGGCCTGTGTCTGACTGTCATATATGAGCCTGTCCAGATGTCAGTCTGTGACAATTTGACAGCTGGGGCCAACATGTAGCCTCATAATAACATAGCAACACAAACTGTCTGAGGACCACAGCAGATGCAGTGGTGCAATGATGGGCAAACTGCTAAATAGATACTCTCAGAGGTGTGAACTCCATAACCCTGTTTGTGAAGTTATAGCATCTAACCCCCTCACACCAGAAATAGAAATACATAACAGCAGCAACTGTGGGCAAAGCCTGTGACAGGACTACAGAAGGACAAAGAGACACACATAAGGGGAAGGGGAACCATTGGCCAGACAAATGGAGGATGTGCACACCAGAACAAATTGTGCAGTAACGTAGGTTTCCTACAGTGTGTGGAGTCAGTAAACATCACCCACAACTACACAACACACATCCACATAAGTGGAGGTCCTCAACAAAACAAAACCCAAACAAAGGACACCTCATAGGCAAGAACACATGAGAATTCCACAAACATACACACCACAGACCATGCATAGTCCAATCACCAGTGTCTCGCAACCACTAAGGCCTTAACATAAACCCAACATATTAATCCTAGGAGACACCATTGTGAGACACACAGCTGTGCCTCTCATCAGGCTGGATAAGGAGAAAGTCATGCTTACTTGTTTGTCAGGTGCCAGAATCCACCATATCACACATGCACTCAAGTCACTCCACAACAGGTATTGTTATGACTCTGTCCTAGTCCATGGTGGTGTGAACGATGTCAGTTGGACCTCCCTGGACTATAGGAAGACAGACATGATTCAGCTTGCTGAATATGTGTCCCATGCAGGTATGTCCCTAGCCTTAAACAGCATTCTACCATCACCCAGAATGATGGCTTAATATAAATAGAAAATGATTGTCAGTAACGATTGGCTTACTTACTGGTGTCATCCCAGGGGATCCACTGCCTGGCAGCCTGGGAACATATGATCGACAGACAATGCTGCTTTGCTAGAGATGGCCTGCATCTGTCTCACTTGGCCTTCAGGCTGCTGGCAAAGGCCGCTGCCTCCCCCATAGTGCCTTTTTATGGAAAGTCATGGGGTCCATATTACCAACATAAAACACTCAAGAAAATTAAAGGACATGCCACTAAATGCTAGGAGTCTAAACAGGAAAATGCACTAATTGCAAGCATTTGTAACCCTGGAAACTGATGACATTTGTGCACTCATAGAAACCTGAGCCACAGCTGTGGGGAGCAACCCATCCTTACCTGATCACTCATCCTATCACACACCCAGACCCCACAATGTGGGCAGCAAAGCCAAAGGAGGTGAAGTATAATATATATTAGATAGACACACACCTCCAGGCTGGTCAAACAGTCTGACACACACGAGACACTCCAAATGCAGTTAATCATTGACAAGACCCCTATGTAAATTATAGGTAGCTACAGGCCAACATATGTGACTCAGGATACCCACCCCACATATCTAGCACTCTACAAATCTATCAAGATTCAACCCTTTACCCTGATCCTGTCTGACTTATATTAAGCAACCATTGATTGGAAAACCAACCATGCCATAACAGAAATGCACAGAGATTCCCCCATCTTATCAATGTTAAATCCTTAGGACAGCTACTTGATACCCCCACAAGATGTAATACATATGTTGGACTTGGCAGTAACCAACATGATTAACCACTGCAGCACCCCTATGGTATCATCATCCCTGGCAAGATCCGACAAAAAAGCAGTCATGTTCAATATCACCATCTCTCCTGACCTCCCTCTAGCCATGGTAAAAGAAAAATGTCTCCCAAGCTAATCACAGCTACCATTGGGATGGTATAAACAGCTGAACAGTCCCCTACTCCACTGCAGGAACAAGCACCAATATCCAAATGCACATAAAAGTACTATACCAGCATATATAGAGAGAGATGCATGGGATCAGGAATACCTGAAAGGACAACATCATCATCTGCAAGGGAGTGTAAACTGCCTGGAAGCATCTGCAATAAAGGAACTATATAAGAAAAGGATAACATTGCTGTCCAGTACCGAGATGTAGCAGGTGCACAATTGTAAGTAATCACCCCTTAGCCTGAACAAACAAATAAGAGCACCAGTGAAATCCTCTAAAGGCAACCCCAAGTCCAAATTGTCCACATCTAAGACAGAATATGTCTGCATTCCCAAAGGAAGCTCCCAGATCTGTACAGAACTGGTAGTCAAGGACACCAAATATACAAATACTTTAGAGATAGCCAATCTACTGGCTGACAGATTCAGTAGAAATGTCTCCCCTCTGCCCCCCATCAGTAAAGCAGGACATCCCCACTACCTGACCACCCAACCCTTTTCACTAGGGAACAGGGCATCACTGCCCACTTAAAGCCAAGAAGACAGCCTCCATGGGACCTGAATACATCCTAGGCTGCAACCTATATGGACTTAGGCATGAATGAACTGGCAGCACCATTACACACCTTACTCAACCAAAGCCTGAGTACTGCCTTTGTCACAGCCAAGTGGCAGACAGCCACTGTCATCCCTTTACACAAAGGTGGAGTGTTCACCGATCAAGGAAATTAAAGACCCATCAGTCTAATTAGCCTGATCTGCAAGGCCATGTAATGGATTATCATGGACCTCATTAACAAGGACATTGGCAAACTCCAAATAATCGACCCCACATAGTCTGCCTTTCTCAAGGGGAGGTATGTCAGTGAAATCTGGTTGACTTTCCTGAGACAGTCAACAAAGGCATGGATGAGGGAAAGATGGTGCACACAGGCCAACTTGACTTGGCCAAAGCCTTATACACTATTCCACACTTGGCCATAGTACATGAACTCTGTCAACTAGGCATCAATACATATGTTACCAGATGGGTAGCAAACTGGTTCATTGATAGAATCTACATAATCATAATAGGGGTAGCCAACCCTAGCAGTACAACTGCAATGAGTGGCATACCCCAGGAATTGGTCTAGGGCCCTCTGGTATATGGGATATACTTCACTGAGGTGCAGGCCAAAAACACTGGCCTGTGGCTGACCAAGCTGGCAGATGACTGCAAGCTGGGAACACTCATCAATAACCAAATTGATGTGAATGTCCTGCAACAGGCTCTCACCAAAACAAATGACTGCTGCCAGAAACATGGCCTTAAGCTGAATGCCTGCAGATGCATCATCATCATCCCCTTTGGGGAGAATGACATCCCCACATATTATCACATTAACAACAATGTCTTGCATACACACTCAGTAGTGAGGCATTTGGCCACTCATTTGATAGCAACCTGAATTCTGAGCACCATGTGACTTCCGTTTTACAGAAAGCTTCATAGATGGGCCAACTCAAAAGTAAGTGTATCTCATCCAGGGACAAAGAGGTCATAAGTTTCATGTATTCTAACCTTATAAGGCCAATTATTTTGTACAATGCCCCCATCTGCATGTACCACACAAAACACATGCAGCAGCTGGAGAGACCACAGAGGTTCCTCACCGGGAGAATCCAGGACATCAAACATCTACCCTACACAGATAGGCTAAAAGCACTGTCCTTCTACTCAGTTCCATACAGACTCCTCAGAGGTGACCTCTGTCTGGCATACAAAGCAATCCAGATCCTGCCTTGATGGAAATGTTGTGCATCTGGAAGTCAAGGCCTACTGGATCAACTTGTAGGTGCAGCATCAACTTGGTCTGTGATATCAATAGGGCTTGTTGGTGTGACAGATATGTGTCCCACAGACTCCCCCAACTGTGGAATACACTCCCTGTCCACATCAAGCCAAGTACTTCAAAACCCCTTGTGAAGTGCTCCCTGTATAAATGCATGGGAAACTGAACATGCAGTCCTGTGATTCCACCTGAGTCCTTGCTGGACAGGGGATCTGGGTGCTGACACATCTTAACATGGGCTACACTCTCGTCTGCAAGGGTTATAAGGGCTTCAGGGCCAATAGCCTAGTAACCTCATATCAACTTATCAACCTATAAACAAATGTCTATCAGTGGTTCACCACATTATTCTGTACTGCTCCGCCACTGACATACCTGGAAATCACAGTGCTATGTGGAATATACCACACATATTATGGACACCTCTGCTCAGTAGAATGCACTCTGTATCCACACCAGGATATGACTTTTCAGTTAAGAAGAATACCACACAAGCAGGAGATCCCCAGCCAGTATATCACTAAGGTGCTGGACTGTTTACACAGCTTCATCAGCAAATCGGCTGCAGCCACACCTCTCAGCTGGCCAGATTGAGTGAGAATGTCTATAGTTTGGCTCATAATTTTGGTCTGTGCATCATACATCTTGTATTTCTCAGGTAAATCACTGTGATGATCTGAGGATTTCAGTCAGTAAGTAATGACACAATACATTTTAGTGTCAGATGTCATATATGTCAGAAAATGTCTGCTAAAACAAACCCTGTTACACTAGCAACTTTCTACATTTATAAGATCAATATTTACAGTATCTCCCTATGTTTGGGCCACTGTTCCCCAATTTTGGCAAGCTATCTCCAGATTTCTTGCACTAACAGGTTGAGAGGTATGGCTGTAGCACACAAAACCCTGGACCGGAGTACAACTATCTCTGGAATGGAGTCCCACTCTTACTATAGAATGTCATACTGGGCATGCTCCTACACTTTGAGAATTACAGCCCATGTCTAAAGTCACATCGCACTATATAACTATATTGTGCATATATGTCTTTGCATACAGGCAGCTATGTACACCTTAACTGTCTCTACCCACCCATTAGACAGGATTACCCTCAGTTAGCTGTAGGTGGCCCATATGTGATATATCTGCATCTGTTGCATTTGATACACAGACATATATATGGGCAACATATAAGAATATTTCAAGCATACACACACATAGACATGGGGAAGAGAGAGATGTCCTGCTGTGGACATTTGCATACCAGTTGTAACTAGTCACATGTGCCAGTATGAAGGTGAGCTCCATTGTGTAATAGTAGTGAGGTAGGGGTTGTAATCTCACATCACCCACCTTTGTGTGTGTGTGTGTGTGTGTGTGTGTGTGTGTGTGTGTGTGTGTGTGTGTGTGTGTGTGTGTGTGTGTGTATGTTGGCTATAACATTTTGAGGCCTGTTCCACCCAGTACACTTCTCATCGCCTTACTTTACAAGGGCTGCTGAAGTCATTCACCTTAGATGTACCTTTGGACACTTATTAGTCCATAAGCATCGTGGCATTTGTGATAAATAGGCAGCACTATAGTATGTATAAGTAGACAGATAGGTGCACAAATCTCAATGAAGCCAACTATACTAGTATGTGTGTTTGTGTGTGATGCATTTCCCCTGTGGCTGTTGTGTGTGTTGCTTATACCATTTTAAGGCCTGTTGACCCCCTCCCCATGGGCTTTCTTTAAAGAGCTAGTTGATGGCATCCACATTGCAAGCACAGTCACACATTTTCTAACACAAAGGCACTGTGATGCATGCAATAGTCTTATCAGTCTATATTGTATGCAACTACAGAGGTAGGTCATATATTAGGAAAAGTGTCAACTCCGTGTGCATGTGTGTTTCAATACATATCTCCATGCAGCTGTGTGTCTGTGTTTCGGATGGCTATACCATGTTAAGGGCCTGTGAACTCACCATTGGCAATCGTAACAGCCCTTGCAATTGCCATCCACTTGAATAGTAGTGGCAGACACTGCAACACTATAGTAGCACTGTGGTAGTTGTGGTACGTATACAGCAGTATCATTTGTACAACTAGGCAGATTCAGGTTCTGCTATCAGCAAGGGCAGGTTATGAGTGTGTGTGTGTGTTTGTGTGCGCGCGCGTACGTGTGTGTGTGTGTGTGTGTGTGTGTGTGTGTGTGTGTGTGTGTGTGTGTGCGTGTATGTATGTACGTACATCTCCTTGCAGCAGTCTATCTGTGTTATGGCCACCAGCATACATCTCAACCCCACACAGAAAGACATCTGGTTAAATCCATAAGGAAAAATGAGGCAAACACCAAACTCTGAGCACAACCTTCACATATTGCTGTGACATGCATGGAAAGTAGATACCAGAACAGGTTGTGCATGTGAATGCACTTTCCAAAGCGTATGTGTCATTACATGACAATAGCTGTCATCCGTCTGCAATGTTAGTCTGTCATGATTTTCTCACAGTTCACCAGAAACCACACTAGATGACAGATGGAAAGAAAGTATGGGTTAAACATCAAGGATTCCTGGTTTTCACCAAGGCGGCCCAGGTTTGCACTATTTTTAGCTTCTCTGTTCATCAGTGTCACTGGAATCAGAATCTGTAGTTTTATTGGCCATTTTGAATTATTTCTGTCTCTTTCATCTTTGTGTTTAAAACCCATGTTTGCACATTTCTTGTGTTTGTATTACCTCAGCAAGATCCTGTCTGGGTGTTCTGCAGAGTTCTACAGCAGCAGAGAGAGTAAAGGGAGACACTGAGTGGATTGCATACCTCTGCTTTGCTTTTTATTACTTATTTTCACTAGCTGTGCTATTCCAAGCATTGTTTTATTAACTTTGCAACTTATTTGAACTGTTTTTTGAATTCTGATACTGTTTGCACTTTGATCATTTTTAAGTGGTTTTCAACTGTTGAACTGTTGAGGGCTACACACTCAAGTGCGGTAGCCATTTTTCTGCTTTAAAAGTGTTTATTTTACTGTATCTGTTTTCATTAAAACAAAAAAAAACCCCAAAAAATTATATCTCTCTACTCATTTCCCATATTTCTATAACCAGTAGATTCCGATTTTCAGATTTTGCTGAATTCTGGACTGTTTTGTAGTTTCTGTGTTGCCCAGACTTTACTAAGTTAGAAGGAAGCTTCTCTATTCATCAGTGAGAGTGGTGAGCTTTGAGCAGCCTATCTGTCACTGGAGGAGTGGTTTCAACTCAGGATCTTTAGTTTTATTGGCCATTTTGGGCCATTTCTATCCCCTTCATCTTTCTGTTTAAAAGCCCATGTTTGTGCGGTTGTGCGCATCGGGCAGCACCGTTTAACTAGGGTCAAACTATTCCCGGTGCCAGGAAGTCTGCTCTTCTAATTTTCCCTTAGAACTAGCCAGTTTTCTAGGTTTAGCACTCAGAACTGCTTCCTTGTGCTCAGCACTTGTTCAAAACTCATTGCAAGCACTAATACAAATTACTGCAGCACTCAACTTTCCTCACTTGTTAGGAGAAAACAGTTTTTAGAACTTAAATTAATAAGCACCTATCCAGGCATGTGTAACAGTCAGGTCTTGGTATTTTCCTGTCCACCTGATGAATCTGGGCATCTTGGGGCAAAGTAGCAATTGCCTCATGTACACTGACAACCCTCTCCTCCTACCACCCAACACTACAACATGTGAAAGATGCACTTATATAGCCAAACTGGAAGCCAAGCTCTCTCCAGCCAAGAGTGTACTAGACAGTCAAGAGGAGAAGGTAAACACCCACACCATACCACACTCAACACATAGTCCATCAAAACCTACACCACCTAAACACACACATAGTAACACAAAACGCACACCTACATTCACAGAGGCTCTCAATAAAAATCTGCTCAAACAACAGAGATCTCCAAAGCTGAAACTTAAGCAACCACCACCACCCTGCAACACTACCCAAATGACACATAGCCCACAAAATCAGTGTGCCACTCAACCTCAGCCCATAAGGCAAAACAACTTACCCAACACACTAGTCATAGGTGACTCTATAGTCAGGCACACTGATGTCCCACTCACCAGGCTAAACAAGGAGAAAGTTACTGTCAGCTGCCTGTCAGGTGCTAGGATCCACCACATAATGCAAACACTCAGGTAACTCCACAGCAAGTACAAATATGACTCTGTCATTGTCCATGTTGGTGTGAATGACCTGAGACATACCTCCCTGGACTACATGAAAAGAAACATGGAGGAGCTCTTGGATCATGTAGCCCAGGCAGGTATGACCCTAGCCTAAAAGTGGCAAGCTTCATGACACCCATACAGATGGAAAATAGAGGTATGACTGCTGAATCTTATACAAATGCACTGTATAAGAACATACACAAGTACATAGATTGTGCCATCCCCAAGAGAACCAAGATGCTATCCTCAAAAAAAAGGAAGCCAATCTGGTGGTCCCCTGCCATAAACAAACTCTATAACAGAAGGAAGAAGCTGTTGCAAAAAAGAGTAAAATACCCTGATTGCAGAAACTACCTGGTCAGCCTCAGTAAGAAGCTGAGATCCCTCATAAAATCCTCCAAAGCTAGTTATGAAAATAAAATCACCAATGATTCTAAAGACAACCACAATACATTCTACAACTGTGTCAAGAATCTCAATGGCAACACTCAGATCTGCTCTGAGCTACAGCACAATGGCACTAGAGATACAGAACCAACTGATATTGCCAACATCCTGGCAGATAGGTTTAGTGCAAACATCACCCCCCCTTCTCCCCCCAAAGGGCCCATCACTATACCGGAAGAATACAAAGCCCCTGTAATCACAGTTGCACAAGTAAAGAGCACACTCTCTAAAGCCAGGAACACAGCATCCATGGGACCTGACAACATCCCAGGCTGCATTCTGCATGAACTACAGAATGAATTGGCACCCCACCTAAGTACCATGTTCAATCATAACCTCACTTCAGGCTTTGTGCCTACTGAATGGTGCACAGCGATAGCTATCCCACTCCACAAAGGGAGAGCCACCCATGGACCCTGGGAACTACTGCCCCATTAGCCTGACAAGCCTGGTCTGCAAGACCATGGAACATATCATCTTGGAGCATATAAACAAGGACATAGGTAACCTCCAAACTGTGGACCCCACTCAGTTTAAGTTTGTAAAAGGTAGGTCATGTCTCCTAAACCTGACTGACTTCTTTGAAGCAGTCACCAGAGCCGTGGATGAGGGTAAGGTGGTGCACACAGTCTATCTTGACCTTGCCAAGGCTTTCAACATCATCCCCCACTCTGAAATTATAGATAAACTCACTAGACTGGGCATAAATCCCTATACACAAGATTGGTAGACAACTGGCTCACTGACAGAAACCACAAAGTGAAAGTAGCCAACTCCAGATCCAATTTCAGACCAGTAACAAGTGGAGTACCACAGGGCTCAGTCCTAAGTCCTCTCCTCTTTGGCATCTACTTCTCAGAAGTCCAGGCTAATACAGCAGGTCTTTGGCTAATGAAGTTAGCAGATGACTGCAAACTAGGTGCCATAAAAGAATTGCCTAATGATGTGGACATTCTACAAAGGAGCCTCACTGAGTCTGATGCTTGGTGTCAAAGTCATGGCCTCAAGCTCAATGCCAAGAAGTGCATTGTCCTTCCCTTACCCATGAGCTACCACATAGGTAGTAGCTTACTAAACACCTAAAGTGTGATAAGAGACCATGGGACACAGGTGGACAGTAGTCTCTGTTTTGATAATCACATCACCACAGTAGTCAGAAAATCCTTCTACATGGCACACCTCATCACAAAGGGGTTCTCCTTCAGAAAAAAAAGAGGTCATTGTTCTTCTCTACTCATCCCTCATCAGACCCATTATACAGTACAATGCCCCATTTGGCATGTACCTCACAAGACAGCTAGAACAACTAGAAAGGCCATAGAAATAACTCACTAAAAGGATTACTGGCCACAAACAGATGCCATATGCAGACCATCTCAAAAAACTCCAGCTCTACTCCATTGCTTATCGCCTACTCAGAGGCGACCTCTGCCTAACATACAAAGCCATGTCAAACCCAGATCTGTTGGACATGCTACACTTAAAGAAACCACAATCCCTTTGAGCAACATGCTCCAGGGACCTGAATCTTGCCACCACAATAAACAGAACATGCTGGAGGGATAGATTCCTGTCCCAGAGACTTCCCATGCTTTGGAACCAACCCATTCATGTCAAGCAAAGCTCCTCATTAGCAATCTTTAAGAAGAATCTGGACAATTGGATGGGAAATAGGAAATTCACCCTGAGAATCACTTCTGTGGCTCTGCTAGACAGGGCCGCAGGAAAATAACTTTCTTGGGTGGTGAAAGCCACGCACCTTTTTTGGCTAGGCTTATGTAGGCCCCAGGGCCGATAGCCTAGTATCTACCTATGAACCTATGAATCTATGAACCTATGAATCAGGGCAATCTGCAGACATATGCAGAGGTCACAGGTATGGCCGCCATCTTTAGCACCCTCCAGGTTGCAGTCCATGTTTGGCAAGGTGTGACCTGTGACAACTGAAACAGTAAAGAGGTCCCAAGTGTGTAGGAGAACAAAAATCTCATACGGTCCTGTACTGATTGCATAGAGCAGTTATTGCACAGCAGAAGCACCTCAGTGTTATGACAAATAGTGTAAGCTAAGGTAATGTCACACATAGAAGGTGTCATAGTAGCAAACCAGAGGAAGCCCTGTGTGTTGCACTTGCCGTGGCCATGGTGTATCTTGCCAACTGTCATGTTACTACAGGTCATATCCTACAGTCCACATTTGATAATGTCACAAAGCCATTCATTGTCATTTATGTGTGTGCAATATATATATACATGTGAAGGTCCTGTGACTACCTGGTTTCCTCAATAACCCACAAGTATATAGGCATGAATGCTAATTGGCTCTGCCCACATATGTAGGTACAACCTAAAGCTGTGTGAATTGTAAGTATTTTGCACTCTGTCATTGAACCCCAAACTGCTAACACACTGCAATGAGCCATACAGTGGGTATGGAATGCTCTCAAGGTCCCAGCCTCAAGCTGTATGCAGACAGCAGTGTCAGGATGCCATATGGCTATACCTCCCAACCGTACCAAATTACTCGGTAAAAAAATGAGTTTTGGGGTCCAAATAATGGGGTGCCACAATTCCCAAGTGGCACCCTTTCATTTCCGATTATTTTTTCCAGGTTTGTTTTTAAATTTGTTTTTATTTTGTGCCTTTGAGCTGATGTCATCATGTGTGCGATGACATCAGCTTCACCGACCTGTAGGAATTGAGCTTCAAGGCATATTTCCATCAGTTTGAATGGAGAGGGAGAGAACGAGATTTTCAGCACTGCTTGGGAAATGAGAATGGGGTTTATGGGTTAGTTTCTGAATGATCACCCACATTAGCAGTTGATTGGTCTAGACAGCTTTCCATAGCCCACCTCGCACGGTTGCATAGATAGAGTGAGTTGTTGAGAAGGGCTTCTGTGCAGGCTGTATTGAAAGAAAAGGGTTGGAGAAAATGGAGCTGACACAAGGAACAAAGAAGAAAGTTTGTTATTACTATGATGGTAAGTCATCTTGATTCTTTTAGTTCTTTTCCTGAAGTTCCTGCTGAAGTTGGTATGCAAGCATCTGCCTCGGTGGTGCTGCCGGGTATGTAATATTAGTACCACCACTTCAGATGGTTTGCAGGATGTGCTGGTCAGCTAGTTACAGCCACTCTGTCTGAAAGTGCCCTCCCATGGGGATGAAGTATTACTGCACTCTGCCATTAACCATCCTTGTGTGACTTTTCCACTGGGACTCGACCATGTATGTTTCATCCAAACAAGAGGTGGTTTGACACCTGGTTTCCCTCTAACTTCAGGTGTTGGGTGTCATGTGCTGCTTTTTTGTGTGGGGAAATAGTAGATTTGTTTTTAATATCTGATCATGTAAAAGGAAGATTATGAAAAGCTGTGGAGCAAAATTTGTGACCTGCAGATCTCAATTAATTGGAATAAGGGCTTGCAAAAGTAGAGTAGTTGTGGCAATGAGGCAACTGCATGTGAGGAAGAGGATGATGAAGAAGAAGAAGCAGTGTATGGTGATGCGCTGGTCTTGGCGGTAGTACAAGGCATTCGATCACTGTTATTGTTGAGTGGTGCTTTATTCCAGTTTTGTCCCCATCAGTGGAATACCAAGTGTAGTTAGAGATTGCTGGGGATACATAGTGTGGGGCGTGCTGTTTCAGGCCTTGCACAAATAAGGCATCTGATTGTTTTATAAAGGAGTAGCTGTTGCTATTTTTTAAGTCGAATTCTTGAGACTGAAGGTAAAATTGATGTGCAGGTGCCACAGAGCTTCTTGGTAGAGTTTTCCTTGTGGACTGCGGGGCTGGTATTGCTGTGTGTGCAGAAGGCAGTAACTATGGGTGGGTACTCAGGTAAATCAACACATGCACATGTAAGAGGTGATATTTGGCATGAAAAGTGCAAGTTTTTCCCTACTACTAATACTTTACTGGAAATGCTGTAGTATGTAAAGTTTAGATAATGCAGTTTTTTTTGTGTGTGTGTGAATGCTCCCAACTGAATAGATCTGGTGGATAGAAGTACTCAGGCTTGAACTCTGTACCTTTGGTAGAGGTAAAAAGAGCCTAAATTCCCTAGCCGCCATCACTTGTGAAGTCATGCCTCCTATTTTTGTTCTGTTCCTCATTAAATCTGTGGGTTTTATTCATGATTTTTGTGGCAAAGCACTTAAGGATTGAAGTCACTAAATAATGACAGGCGCTTGAATTTCAGACTTCATATTCTTCAGAAAATAAATGGTAAGACAAAACCTTTTATTCTAGAAATTTTCTAAGTTTATTAGATCAGTATTTGAAACGTGTCCCTATTTTGGAGCTGTATTCCCCCATTAGTGGCTTTGTCCAGGTTTTTTGTGCTAAGATGTTGACTTGAGATCTATGGTGAGAAATGAGAACTGAATTCACTAAATGATAGACTTTTAAGTTTCAGTCTTCCTGTTTTTCATGGAACTGCTGATTTGGCTTAGTGGTGTGTTGCACTGACTGTAGTGCACAGGGTCCTGGGTTCAAGACTTGGCAGTGAAATGCATGGTGGTAACACATTTTATTCAAGAAACTTTTCAAAATTATACAAGCAATGTTTAAAATGTGTCCCTGTTTTTTGCCCCCCCCCAAAAAAAAAGTGAAATTGAAAATAAGTGCAAGAAGCTGTGCAAGATGCCTATGGCTTACACTACTGTCATTCTATATTTATATTTATATATATATATATATGTATATATATATATATATATATATATATATATATATATATATATATATAATTTATATATATATATATATATATATATATATATATATATATATAT
>NC_056732.1:1746550585-1746608085 GCF_019279795.1 Protopterus annectens | reverse complement strand
AGTCTTTATCCAGTGTCTTGCACGAAGAGGCTGAGAGGTATGTGCATCAATAGATTCCCAGAGCTGATTGGCATAGTGGTATCTTGCTCTGACTCTAATGTAGTAGGTCCTGGATTCAAGAGTTGGCAGTGATATCTGCTTTCCCTACTGCTAAATGACTGTAATGCATGATATGTTTGAAAAAGCATCACGAATTCCCACAACTCATATAGCATAGCGGTACACTGCTCTCACCCTAGTGCACAGGGTCCTGGCTTTGAGAATTGATAGTACTATGTTTCTTTTCCCTAATATTAAATTACTGTAATACATGATATGTTTGAAAAAGCATTGCAAAGTCCCACAGCTTCTATGGTGTAGTAGTAGGTTGTTCTGACAGGTTCAAAACCTGTCAGGGCTGGTTATTTTCTTGCTGGGCAAAACTGTGTCTGATTGAGACAGAGTGATTAAAGCAGTTTTAAGCAGGTTTGTGCAGGTTTACATGACACTAAGCGATGCCAAGAGGTGCTTAGTCCTGTTTGGCTCTGCTTAGCGCTGCTTATTCCCACTTAAACCTATGCTAATTTCAAAAAAAGAAAAGAAAAAAGTGTGATAGGAAAGTGATGAATTAGGGGCAAGCAGGGGAAAAACAATGTGAAAGGCTGCTAGGGATTTGCAGGACGGGTGTAGGAAAGGATCATAGCTCTCCATTTCTTCTGCAGCAACAGCTGTGAATGATGTGGACAATTTGGAATTTAGAGCCTCACACCACCAGGGAGAGGTGTGGGTGACATAGTTATTCAGGGGTAAACTGACTGACGTCAGTGTACTTGGGGGCAAAATGGAGAGCTATGTATGGAACGTGTATTTTTTGGGGGGGCAGATGCTCCTTTTTTTTTAAGGTGAGAGTGGGATGTTAGGGAAAGGTTGTAGTTACATTTGGGGAGGTACGTTGGGTAGGAGAGGTTGCTTTTGCAAACAGACAAGACAGACAAGACAGCAGACAGGGGCAGTATATGACACATGAGAGGGTAAACTCCTTGGATGGGGAGGGTGTTTAGGAATCAGAGGCCCATGAGCCCCCAGATGGAAACAGTGGGACTGAGGTCCCCACCTATGGGCAGTCACCACTGCCCCTTCATGACCCTGAAGGTGGCTGTGCTGAGGGTTGGACAATAGAGGCAGGCTGCCCCTCATGGTGCACCAGTCTGCCCTCGATCTGGCTCAGACATGCATCCAACTCTGACTGGATGACCCTGTGCACCAAACCACGGAACCTTCTGCGGGTGAGAGGTTCCTCTCTGAGCGCACGCCCAGGGGGGAGATGGGCCCCATCCCCTGAGGCAGTTCCACCCGAGAGTGGTGTAGGTCCAGTGGAGGAGGCAGTTCTGGGATGGGTCCCAGACATGCTGGGGCCTGCGTCCGTGGCCAGATGAGGCGGGACAAGTGGATCCACTGGGATCTGCCTTCCCAAACATTTTATGGTGTTGAGGTTTTTCAAAATGCATTGGTTAGTCATGAGCAAAACATTTCAAGATTAGTTATAACAGGATGCGTGGGTGTTCCAATTAACCCAAAACAATAGAAATGAAACAATTGCATAGCAAACAGTACGCATGCGTAAATGGAATAACAGTCAACATTGTAACATCATGCCAGTTACATTTACGGCAATAGGCCACCAACAATGGTATTTGAAGAAGTTATGTTAATATGCAACCGATTAAATGTATGAACAATAATAGAACACAAGTCCCAACATTAAGTTTTGAGAAAAACATACCCATAGTATATGAATAATAATTATTGATGCAGATAAAGGGTAGATGGAGAGAAAAAAAGTCCATTAACAACTGTATAGACTTCTATTTTTCATGACAGTACTGCTCAATACTCTACAGGTCTGCCCTCACTTTACATCTACCTATAGCCCATAGCTTCTGTAGCACATAAATAACTGTTAAACTGTCAACCTGGAATGGTATGGGGCAAACTGTGACAACTCTGGGTACATGACTAGAGGGAACTCGTACATGTCAGGGTTACATATATGATGAATAAGGTCTACCCTGCACTGATGTGTGAGTGTGCTAATGGCATACTTCACCTGGATTCATATCTGTGTCTAAGGTTATTGGCAGCAGTGGCCACTAGCCATGACAGCATGAAACTTGAGAGGCGTGCACCAGGAATGGTGCATGGTGCATGTACCTATCCTGCTGTCATTTTCAGGCAGGTATGGTGTTCGACAGTTGAACAGTTGTACATGATTTATTAGTATACCCTTCATACAGCTACTATAAACATTTCTTTACTGTAAGACCTGTGGGGAACATATCTGTTAACAAAACAGGACTGCTTCTACAAATAATCAAGATTACATGAGTGTAAATATTCAAACATCTTAGTATCACTCCCTGGATTTAAACTGTTGTCTGGGTGTGCAAAAATGAATGACAGAGCTATTTCTCATCACACTGAGCTTTTGTGGAACTGCTGTCACTTGCTTGACTGAATTCTGCCTAATACTCTCTTGAGTAGACAGTCTGACCTTCTAATCTAAGTGTAGTGTCACCAAAGACTGAGGTGGCAGTTGAACATACATGCCTGAGATTCATGCATGACAGATAGTTAGTGTACTGTGTATTGTTCCTTTGAAATAATAAGATCCGGAATGTAAAGGTTAACACAAGGCTATGCTGCAGGGGACACACTATAATACATTACACATTACTATTCAAGGTTCAGATCTTAGTGCAGGACATACATATATATATATATATATATATATATATATATATATATATATATATATATATATATATATTGTTTTACAACTCCACAATCGACAGTTTTGCATAACAGCTGGTTATTAGAACAACCTCAGTCAATGCATGCTGTCAAAGCCATATTTGCTGTGAAGCACCTGTAAACATTATATTTCTTCAACAACATACCAGATTAAACACAACTGTCTGTGGTATAAATCTTTATTTGAATAACATGACACAGTGCTGTATTACAGTTCAGATTTTACATTCAGTAGTACTGCATATACTGTAGATCAATATTGTTCTGACAAACGTTATTTATTCAGTACACTCAGAACACACAATACCTACTGGCAGTAAACAATGTACTCCTTTTTATTTATTGCACTGTATACTGCAAGACAGATCTGTACTCACCAGACTCTTGGCACAGCCTTTCCAGTCTGTCTACATGGGCTTCCACATTGCTAGCTCTCACCTCTGCAGCTGTAGGGAAAAAAACAACTATTGTGCATACCTGTCTATCACATACTCAGGCTAGAATTTGGTACAGTTATGAAAGAAATACTTACAAACTACTGGGGCATTGCTGTTTTGAGCATCTTTGACCCATTGGGCCAAGATCTCCCCCTTCCTCTGCTTTAGGTCAGCATAGTGATGCCATACCTGCTAACCAGTTCAGGGGATTCCACTGGCACTGGTGAGGTCACGTGCCAGATGGTCCCATGCCTTACATTTGTATTGGGAGCTCTGGTTCTGGCCCTGTAGCAGTCAGTCATCATGGTGTTGCACAAGGAGTCCAGCTATGATCCTGGACTCAAAAATGTCCCAGCACTGTGCCTGAAAGAATGCTCCATCTTCAACTCCAGACATAGCTTCTGCAGTGATCAAACTACAACAGGTTCTGGCTGTATTCCTGCCTGGTTGGTATAAATAAGGCCATATTCCAGCCCTTTGCCATCATTGAACCATTTGTGAAAATGCTGAGCATAGCACAGCAGTGCGCAAACCCATTAAGCTGAGTTGAGCAGTGCTTACAGGGGCAGATGCTGAGCAGTGCATGGCAGTGTACAAATTCGTTTAGCTGGGCTGAATGCTGCTTACAATTATACTTTTTAGCAATGCTCAAACCGTATAAACAGAGCTATGCACTGCTAAGCATTGCTCAGTTTTCATTTCAAGAAAATGAATGAATTGCACATTAATTAGTCCTTACTGACATATTATTAAGTGTATATGTTTTACTTTACATGACATCTTCCTATATGCTTTGATTACATTACTTTGGGGTGTGACTGTACTGTCTGGGACACTTGTGTTTACATGGGGAGTTTCACATCATATGTCCAGTGACACTATTTTATTATATCTCCTAAACATATGCATTTCACTACCTTATCTGTTCCTGTAACTTTAATGTATTGGACACTTGTGTGTAACTGGGGCTTTTATACTTGGGTTTCCACTACAAATAGGCTTCTGGTCAAGCTGAACTAACACAGTCAACATATTTCAATGTATACAAAACAAATAAAAAAAACATTTACAACATTTCCCTACCACGTGTAAAAAGCTGAATGGTCAGGATTCAACCCTTGCACATAATGTGCAAGTTCCAGTGTCCTAACCATTCAGTCAGTGAGGATTTGCTGTTAAACTGCTGTATATACCTCTTTATTTTTGTTTAAGCATTGCTGAGCACTGTGCTACGCTGTGCAAACCTGCTCAGCTATGCTTAAACTTGACCTTTTTGACAAAACATTAAAATCATCCGGTTTCTATTTTTGGATGTCTGGCACATGTTCCTTACAAATGTCAATAAGTACATTGGTAAATAAAATTAACATTAATATATAAATGCTTTCTGATGTAAAAGCTGAATGGCCTGTCTTGGTATTCGAACCATGCATCTACTGCATGGAAAGCCAAAACTCTAACCACTAAGCTAACTCAGCATTTAAAATAGCAGATATACATTTCTATATAGCTCTTCACACACATTTAAGCACTGCTGAGCAATGCACTGCGGTGAGCCAACCCAATCAGCTACTCTTAAACTTCATATATAAATGAAAAAAAAAATTTCCTACAACCATTTTAAATAGTTGCAGGCCACATGCTCTTCATGACAATCCATGGTAATGTAAAACATGTCATTCTACCAACTTTCTAAGTTTGTAAGAACAATAACTAAAAATGTGCCCCTATTTTTGTCCCTTTCTCCCACTTTTATTTAATGGCTTTGTCCAGATTTCTTGTTCTAAGAGGTTGAGGTGTGTGTCCGAGGACACACGTTTTACTGTAATGTGCCATATGACACTTTGACAATGTAGGGGGTGTGTTACAGTTCCTGTCACACACACCCTGATTGTATTTCATTGTATTAATTTGCTTTCAGTATCTACAGACTCTGAAAGCATTTCACTTTGACAGTGCAGGGGGCGTGTTATGGATCTGCAAGCACTACTATAACACACCCCCTGCACTCATTTGGTGTTAGTGTTTGCAGATCCATCTCAGTAGCACACCCTCATTAATATGAAAGGCATGCTGCTGAGAAGGGAATGCAGACACGAACACCATTCACTCTGTGTAGAAATAACACTATTCCTACATGGAGTTTATTGAATCTAGGGGAATGTATATTCAGGAAAAAAATTGCTTCAGATTGTAAAGAAAAAAAAACTACCAAGGGACAGAACATAGTAGACATTGTTTGTGTTTCTAAAGAAATTACAGTTACTTCAAGTCAAGTTTTACCACCGTTGATGTGCAGTGATCATGGGGTAATAAATGTTAATTTGCTGCTAGATAATTCTGCCAAACTGAAATCTAAACCAATGCACAGAAGGATAATTACAGATTATATGGAAGCAAAACAGTCACTATGTAAAACTAACTGAAGTGAGATGTTCAGTGGAAAAACTGCAGATGGAATGTGGAATGTTTTGAAAGAGAAAAAAAATGTTTAACATCAGGATCTAGGCATGGACCATCAGTGGGATATATTTCCATAAGAACAAGACATCTGATTAATGTGAGAGGCAAAAAATATAAGAAAAGGAAGAGATGTCGAACTATAACTCTGAAAACTGAAATAAACAAGCTGGACAAACAGATTAAGCGCAGTGTGAGGCAAGATCAAGAAAAATTTTAAGAAAATTTATATAAAGATATTGAGCATAATAGGAAACCTTTTTATAGATGCATAAAATGTGGAAGGAGTAAAGACATACAAATTAATAAACTGTGCAGATTCTAAAATGTATTCTCAGGCACAACAGATTATAGATATATTTATTTATTTATGTATTTATTTTACAGATAGTCTGACTGGATTAATGTCCATTTTCAGTGGAGGCCAGGGGAGAAAAGCTCCAAGATAAGCAGTTAAGATTACAGATACAATATATACAGTGGTTACATATTTAACAAGTTATACAAATTCCAAGATTAGAGATAATCGCGGGTGTAAATCCAGATTAAGTAACACAACTAAGATAAATTATAGTTATTAACTCATAGTAGAGGAGAGTTAGTCTGGTTTGATAAATTGACATAGCCAGTTTATTGTCAAATATTGTTTGAGTCTTATCTTAAATTGACTCAGGGTGGTAAATAAAGTAATATCAGCTGGGACTGAGTTCCAGGATCTACCTGCAGAGTTGGCAAAGAGGGAGTCACTGGCTGAGTTATTAGTTTTGATAGTCTGAACTAGCAGCCTGTTAGAAGATCGAAGAGGACTGGGATTGTTACAGGGGGTGATAATGTTTTTTAGTGCATATTTACAAAATCGTATGTAAAACAGTTTCTTCACAAAAGGGGTGATAAGTTATTCCAGTGACATCCAGGTAACCTGAGATACTGGAATCAAATTAAATTATATTGAAAAAGAACTGAGCAAACTGGATCCAAACAAAGTACAGGGAGCAGATGGAATTAGTAACAATGACCTGAAAAAGCTTCAGCAAGAACTTATGGTACCATTATATCTATTATTCACTAGGTCATATACATATGTGGAGATTCCTCAAGAGTGGAGACATGCTTATTAAACCTGTTTTTAAGGTAAAGGGTAGTAGGACAAACCCAGAGTCATATAAACCCTTAATTCTACCTTCATGTTGTGGAAAAATAATGGAGAAGGTAATACAGATAAGGTATTGTCAGAATTGGATAAACTGGGACTTGAAATCATACATCAGCATGCATATGTTGAAAATAGATCTATTACCACCTGTAACATGATGTTCTATAACAATATAATAACAGCTATGAATGAAATATTGGGCTGTGATGTGATTTATATAGATTTAACTTCAGCATTTGACAGGGTCATACACAAAACACTGATCAATAAATTAGAACAACTAGGTATTTATGTACTCTTGATAAGATGGATAGCTGCATGGCTTACAAATAGGACATGGCAAGTATCATACAGCAGCTAGACAGGTAAAATTCTTGGTTACAGTCAGGGTGTCCCACAGGTTTCTGTCCTAGGCTCTTACTAGTTTAGATTGTGGGCTGGATTCACGATGGCTTGCATGGAGTCTAAGAGTAGAGTAAGACTCCATGCAGCCATCATGTCCGACGAGCAATCCAGGAACAGCCTGCAGGGGTGTGCAAGAGAGCTCCTAACACATCTCTTACACGGACAGGGCCGGGACATGCAAATTACCTCAATTGCAGCTGAAAGGCATGCAAATGAGGTAGATTTTAGATTTAGGAAACCCGAACATGTCCGAGTAAGAGAAGTGTTATCTGCAGAAATGTACTCAGTTGACAACTGAGTACCATTCTGCAAATAGCAAAACGAAGCCATGACAGCTCGAAATAAAGGTTGCATCCAGTAGAGGAAGCATGCCAATGGCCAAATATATGGCCATTGGCAATGTTTCCTGATGCAAAATGAAAAAAAAATTAATTAATTTTTTTTTTGTCCGATTTCCGATGTTTAAGCATAGTGCAGCGTTGCACTAGAGGGCTGTGCTCTAAAAACCAGAAAACTAATAATAAAAATCCACAAATGTGGATTTTATGTGAATTTGTAATGTACAATGCAAGGCAATGGCAGGCTGAAGACAACATGGCTACCGAGTAGGGGTTGCTAAGGGGGGAACCCAGTCTAAGAGATGTAACCAAGCATTAGTAGGCAATCCTATGCAAATGAGAGTAAGGATAGTGAATCCCAAGTCTACATAGCAAATGAGCACAGTCAGTGGAGTGTAAGACTAGGATAAGGGGAGTAACAGAGTAGGATATAGGTGACATCATGAGGGGGGTATGTATGAAAGAAGCTAATCTCATTGGAGCAGAGTGGCTTGTGTTAGCTGTCAGTTGCTCATCAGTGGAAGAGGTGTGTCAGTAGGTATCCTAGCTAAAGTCAAGAAATAGAAGGTGCACACTGTGTCCGCCCCCCTGAGGGAATGGAAAGGGAAAAGGAAGCACAACAAACAGTAGGAAGTTAACCAGGGAGAGTCAGCAGAGCTAGCAGGTGCAAATAATCAGAATCAGGCAATTACACAGGCAGTACACAAACCCAGCCCAGCCCAGCACTTAAAACTCTGAAAACAACAGCCCATTATGTTTCTGTCAAGAGACACTGCAACACTGGAGTTAACTAAGAGAAGTGAATACTTAAAAAGCTTAACTGACAAAAAAAAATGTTAGTGGCTGCAGTTGCAAGCAGTGTCTACTGTTATTAATGTCAGTATTCATTGTGTAATACCCCACCTCTATACATGACGGCAATACTTTCTAGAGGGAGTGAGACTGACACAGCTAACATACATTGCACAATCATGAACTTGCATAGAACATATTTAAGAGCTATGGCATCTGCCCTACTCAGATATGCTAGTGTTTTTAGTGCCCTGATACTGTGTGTGGTTTGTAAAGTGCCTCTGTAACATTATTGTTTGCTAGAATGACTGCTTCTCTTATCACTGTCATGTAATGCAATTCCACAACACTGGCTGTTAAGGATTCACAGAACAGGCTTTGTCTAATGGCTTTTCTATTATTCCTTTACATTCCTTCATTGTAAGGAATGATATATTTATTACAGCATCAAATTATTTTATATCTGCTGTGGCTTAGTAATAATTTATGCAGTCTAGTGTCTCCAAGGTCTGGGGTTCGAGACTGACAAGGGTGTTTTATTTTGCAGACTACAAGCCTTTTAGCTACAGGTAAAACTTTGAATAAATCAACTATGGTAGTGGAAGTCAGTCAGCAACATTCTGAAAGGTTACACTGGGCATGCTCACACACATAGGCCATGTCAGAGTATAGCAATGGTCCATACCTATCAGGCAGTTACAGGTGTCAACCCAGGAACCACACACTATCCAGCAATCTGGCCTGTGCACACAGCTATATGACAATAGACACATATACAATATAGTCGAACCCTGTCATAATCATATCTTTGCTGCAGATACCTAAGTTGTTCATAGAAAGTGGGGAGATGAAGACGATAAACACCTGCAAAGGGTATCATCAATAAACAGGTGTGAATCCTGAACATTATCATAGGTGCAGAGTCTGATCCTAGGCTATCTGCCCTAGGGCATGTACACACCTAGACAGAGTGTGTCTGGCATGTGCAACATGTCCAATTTGAATACTGTGCATGCGAAAAGTAGATCACACAAGATAGTCCATATATGTACAGTCCATTGTGCATCTGTGTAGCAGGGACACAGAAGATATCCCATGACCAAACATACAATCACCCATACACCTGTCCAGCTGACTCACACAGAGCTATTGTACACCTTCCAACACACATGGCTCATTCCTGCAATAACTACAGACATTACCATGACCAGTCCGAAGATATCTGCAACCTACAAATGTGGCAGGTGAAAAGGAAACACCCAGTAAAGCATATAGTGCGCTGTGTTAATGGCTGTCTCTGTAGTATCATAACATAGGTAGGAAGGGGTTTGAAACGTGTGTGTGTGTGTGTGTGTGTGTGTGTGTGTGTGTGTGTGTGTGTGTGTGTGTGTGTGTGTGTGTGTGTGTGTGTGTGTGTGTCACATCCTTTGAGAGGAGTGGCCTTTTTGTAGTCTGTAGACAGAGCTACATTCTTCTTTGGAAAGTCTGGTGATGTCAGCATCCTACAAGTATAGCAGGTGGAAACAAATGCCCAGTAAAGCATATAGCGTGCCATGTTAATCCCTGTCTCTGTAGGATCATAACATAGTTAAGTAGGGATTTGAAACCTGCAAATTCTGTGTGTTGTGTGTGTGTGTGTGTGTGGGGGGGTGTTGTGTACGTGTGTCACATCCTTTGAGAGGAGTGGCCTTTTTGTAGACACAATGAAGGAGTTGCATTCTTCTTTGGAAAGTCTGGTGATGTCAGCATCCTACAAGTATAGCAGGTGTAGACAAATGTCCAGTAAAGCATATAGCATGCCGTGTTAATTCCTGTCTTTGTAGTATCATAACATACTTAGGTAGGGGTTTGAAATCTGAAAATGCTGAATGTGTGTATGTGTGTGTCACATCCTTTGAGAGAAGTGACCTTTTTGTAGATGGAGCTACATTCTTCTTTGGAAAGTCTGGTGATGTCAGCATCCTACAATTATAGCAGGTGGAAACAAATACCCAGTGGAGCATATAGCATGCTGCCTGTCACTGTAGTATCATAACATAGTTAGGTAGGAGTTTGATACCTGCAAATGCTGATTGCGTGTGTGTATGGGGGGTGTTGTGTATGTGTGTCACATCCTTTGAGAGGAGTGGCCTTTTTGTAGACTGTAGACACAACGAAGGAGTTACATTTTTCTTTGGAAAGTCTGGTGATGTCAGCATCCTACAAGTATAGCAGGTGTATAAAAATGCCCAATAAAGCATATAGCGCACTGTGTTAATGCATGTCTCTGTAGTATTATAACATATGTAGATAGAGGTTTGAATCCTGCAAGCGCTGACTGTGTGTGTGTGTGTATATGCAATTCTGTTTGAAAGGAGTGGGCTTTTTGAAGACTGAGAAAACACACTAAAGATGTATATTCCTCTTTGGAAAGAGTGATGATGTCACCACCCTGGAAATACAGACGGAGAAGGGAAACCACCCAGTAAAGCAAATAGCATGCTGTGCTAATGCGTTTCTCTCTAGTGTCATACTAAAGATGTATATTCCTCTTTGGAAAGACTGATGATGTCACCACCCTAGAAATACAAACGGAGAAGGGAAACCACCCAGTAAAACAGCTAACATGCTGCGCTAATGCGTTTCACTCTAGTGTCATAACATACCTTAGGTAGGGGTTTGAATCCTGTAAGTGCTGACTCTGTGTGTGTCACTCTTGGACAATGCGGTGTGGGTTTTGCTTTTACTATGTTATGACATATTATGATTACAACAGTAGGTGCATTGCAGATATCAGGTATCTGTGTGGCAAATATATATGTGTACATGTTCCCTTAATCAGTACATAGGTATGAAACCTGCATACTACATGAATACATTTGTTGCCATTGACAGGTTGTGCCGCTGTTTCTCAGATCGTAGGTCACATATGTATGTGACAGGGCCATCCACTGTCGTGATCCGTGGCCAGGGTCATCTGTGCCACACACACCCATGACAGTTACTTAACAATAGTGTGAGTGAGGGTATATGCCTTGGGTATATCTCAGACATAGTCAGCTTACTGCTATACAGCATGTATCAGATGACAGGCATCTGTCTGTATGATACCCTTGTGTAGGATATGTGTCCCTACAGTGCCCTGGTTGGCGCGGTGCGCACGTCCGCACAAACACTTTGCACTGGATAAAGCACTGCTAAACTTTGGGCAACCCTATTTAGCTGGGTAAAGCACTGCTTAAATCTGGAGCCTTTAAAATATATATTTTCTTCAATAATAAATTGGCCATTTCACTGCTTTTTATAATATTTTAATCATATATGTCAGGTATTATTTCATATACTGACTTGGAACATAAGAAGGGTAGTGGTGGGACTCAAACCATGAATACCTACTCTTTGGGCTAATGCTCTATTGTTACCTGGCAGAATTTGAATAATTAGTTCTTATATGCTATTCGCTGCCACAATTGCTAACTGTGGTTAGGCAATGGGCACACCCGCAGACACATGCGCAAATACGGGCATACCTCTCAACTGTACAGATTTTCACAGAATGTCCAAATTTTTGCCTTATATTTTTGGTCCATTTTTCATAAAATTGTGGCTTTCTGGCAAATTATTAAAGATTGAAGTTAGAAAATAATGACAGACATTTGAGTTTTAGACTTCATATCATACAGAACATGCTTACTAATGCAAAACCTGTTATTCTATCAACTTTCTAATTTGTAAGAGCAATATTTAAAACATGTCCCTATTTGTACCAGTTTTTTAATGGCGTTGTCCAGATTTCTTATTCTAAGAGGTTGAGAGGTATGCGGGCAGCTATATCGTGGATTAAAAAATAAAAATTAATATTTTACGTTTTATAACTTTGATTGGGGTTTCCAGTGTCAGGGAGTGTGCTGTTGGGTGCAAGTACGTTTGAGCGACCTTGCTCTTGTGTGCTGACATTGTGCTTTGTAACAACTTGCAGGGGCGTGAATATTTAGAGTGCTCAGCAGTCGGACACGGCCCTGCTTTCATAGTCAGTCTGTGTAAGAGTTACTGATGAGTCAGCGTGCCCTCATGAATATTCATGGATCGCTGATGTCATACTGTTCAACTGCAGCCTCCGTGTAAGACTTATTAAGTCTTACACGGAGGATTCGTGAATCCTGCCCTGTATCCTTCAGACCTAACCTTTTTATCTGAGGTGTTCTACAGTCAATATGCAGATGACCTGAAATTGGGTAAACTGATTACATGTATTACAGAGAAGGCATGACTCCAAAATAACTTGAATAAATCGAATATATGGGCACAGGAGAATAATATGCGGATAAATACATCAAAAACTAAGCATATGGGATTTGGGTGTCATAAATTGAAAGGGGAATATTTAATATAGCTCACAGTGATTCAAACTATAGACTCCTTTAAGGACCTGGGTATATGGGTAGATCCAGCAATAAGTTTTTCTAATCATATCAACCAATTGGTTAATGATATCTATAGAACTATAGTTTGTATAAAAAGATTTATAAAGTCTAGGAAATCAAAAATGATGAAGTCATTCTTTGTTAGTTACATTAGACACAAACTTGAGTATGGAATAACAACATGGAAACCCTTTAAGCAAAGCATAAGCAAACTGGATAGAGTACAGTAGAAATATACCAAGGGCATCCATGGATGTGAAAATTTAAGTTATTATGAAAGACTAAAATATCTGAACGTATACAGTGTATCTTACAGATATTTACGAGGCAATCTTATTCAAGTATATAGAGCATTTAGAGACAACTTCCTCTAGGAATGATTGGGGTTATCAAAAACTACTAGACAATCATCAGACAACCTATGTAGAATATTCTATATGAATGAGAAGTGTACTAATTGGTTCTCTGACAGAGTAGCTAATGCATGGAACAGACTACCAAATTACATTAAAGCAAGTACTAGTTTAGGTATTTTTAAGAACAGCCTGGACACTTATTATGGGAACAAGTGTTTTGTTATATTGCCAACTATAAAGGCATTAATACCCATGGTTGAAGTATTTGTACATACTTACTCAGAGTAATCGTTAACACTTGAAAGTGATTAGCAGCTAACAATTGTCATTCCACCTCCCTGCATCTTAGGTTGTGTGCATGCAATCATGCAGCACTTTAGTAGATGTCTATCTCCCCTACACAAAGTAATAATTTTGGTATTCAGGAGTATTAATGATTTAACACCTCATTTGCATCTTCACAGTGCTCAGAGGGTTGAAGCTACACTATATAAAGGTTATCATGTAGGTAGGGAACTTCAAAGAGAGGAGCCTGTTTTGATACAGACAGACCATTACTATTATTTACTTGGAGGAGAATTTTCTACAAATTACAGCGTTTTTTTCCTAAGGTATGTTTGTCCTCTACATAACCTGTTTACATTTTCATCTTTGGGATGTTTTTCAGTGTGAAATAGATTTTTTTTATTTGTATGCCTTTTTTCATTCATTGTTGGCATAGTCCATGTATGGCAGTTCTTGCTCTGCTTTTAAAATTTTTTTAATGAATATTTTAGTTACATTAGAGTATTGTATTTCCATTTGCTCTTGGAATTTCACCAGTTAGTGCAGACACATTTACTATGTTCATTATCAACTTTAAGGGGTTGCACATGTGTAGCTAACAGAGGTGTTAGGCTTCGCAGATGTCCTTGGATGACCTCCACAACAGTGGAGAGACCAATGGAAATTGATTGACATTTCTACTTTGAATTCTTGCTTATTTATTGATAATGCTGCCATCCATTAGTCAGTTACACATCTGCTGTCCTCAGTACAGAAATGTTAACAGAATGGATGTAATGTTAATGTGTTATATTTTTGAGGGAGTGGGATTCTTTAATGTGTGTGTAGTCCTAAATGAACATTGTAAGTTCAATTGTTTTTACATTTGAGGAACATAATTTCTATGTGCTACAAATATGCTTTGTCTTTTTTTTGTTTCATGTCATATAGGATTATGGCAGCCAGACCTTCCATTCCATACAAGCCACCATTCAGTGATGCAGAGAATGGGGTCATCATTCAAGCCTTACACCGCCATGGAACCTTTTTGCTTGATAGAGGCAGAGGTGACATGTCTGCCAGAAAAAACATATAGCAGCAGGCAGTCACTGACATAAATGTAGTAGGTGGCCCTGTCAGAAACTATGATCAGGTGTGGAACTGTCACTGATATGATTACAGCGGCCCAAAAGAGTGCAGCTGCAGTTGCACATGAACAGATGGCTATGGGGGGGGGGGGTCTTCCTATGAAACCACCACTCACTGAAACTGATGAGTTCCTGTCCACTGTCAGAGATTCTGACATCTCAGCAGAGGTTCACAAAGACTCATTGATGTTGGTCTGATGTGGATGATAGGCCAAGTACAACCCAAGAATGCCTTCCAGGTACGCTATATATTAGGCATTTACTGCCATTCTAAACATCTTTATATATTAATGCTTATATGCTTCTGTTATGTCTGGACATATTCAGATGTGTTGCTTAGAAGGCATGTAGTCCAACAGGGATCGTAGGGGTGAAACTGAGCAGTCTGACTCTGAAATTTTTCTTAAGGGGCAGATAGGCAGAGCAATAGTCACTGTCCTTGTGTCATTTGCATTATGATGCTATTAGACTTCTTTCCACTACCTTCCTCTTTTTCAGGTCATCAGAATTACCCTCTGAAAGATCACTTGCACATGGTAAGCACAAACTTTCTTTGCTTAGTAATGCCCATTAGATGGATGTAGGTCTGAGACGAGAGTTATTATTGTATTCCTTTAGCATCTGAAATTGTTTTACATGAGGTTTTATAACACAGTTTGGATCATTACTAGTGTCTGTTTCTCTCATTCTTGTGTTTGTTGCTTATTATCACAGGTGATCCTGACAGTAGTGGCATAGAACCTGTACCATCCAATGTCAGAGTATTGGTAGGCTCTAATGGTGGAGATATAGAGGCACAGTCGGGAGGCAGAGGTTCAGGCTGACAATGAAGTTGATGCCATTCCATATTCTGGCTTTATAAGCAAGCTAAGCAAACCCTACATAACCCACTGTATGGTAAACTGACTTATTGTCAGAACACAATCTACTATTGTAAGGGGCATGTTCTCATCAAAGGGTTGATAATAGGGGCATCTCCCATGCTTCTCTCTTGTATTTATTTCTCTAATAGCATTGCCAGTATTAAGGCCTATGACTGACCAGGTTTTGAGGATGACTACAAAATTCCAAGCTATCATAAGCTCTATCTGACAGTGAGGTTCTCCAAAAGTGTTATTATTAATTATTGCTAGTATTTCCATTTGTTTACTGGGAGAGTGTGAAATAAATGGTGTCAGAACAATGCCATTTAACCAAATGCCAAAAATATATTATAGTGTACTTTAGCAAACATGGGCACCTGTGTACTTATCAAATAAATGATCTTTTTTAAAACTGACATGATTATTTAGGATCTGATCTGGATTTTGTAATTATTTTTTACTGATACTAGAAGAAAAGTTGTTCAAATTTTGTGATTCAGTCACATGCTACACATTTGTGTTTCCTCTCTTTTGTGGTCACTCATTTGTGTTTCTCACATTGGCATGTACTACCAAGGAATATATAATTTTATATGTATATATATTTACTTTAAGAGTGTTATACTTCAAAGTAAGAACAATCACTGAATTACTGACAAGCAATGTCATTCATTTTTTCTCTTTCTGTGTGATGGGCCCTCCAGTAGTTGCCTAGCATGCAAGCATTACAATGCCTTTCCAATATGAAGGAACCAACATGTAATGAATGATTGTCATTACAGGGGATCTACCTGAAATGACAGACAAGCTAAAAGCATGACAACAAGAACACTGACATGAAAAGAACAAAAGTAGAAATACCCGAAAGTGTAAATGTGCGACAAACCACAATCCCGAAACTCAACAAAATAAAACAAATCCATTTCTGAAAAACACACACACAACACAAGCACACCAAAAACCTTACAAACCTACACTAAACCTTACATACGCAACTATCTATGCACTAACCTTAACACAAACCATAACCCTAAGGTCCGTCACTATCGCACACTTACCTTACCTGCACCCTAACCCTAACGTCAGTCACTATTGCACACTTACCTTACCCGCACCCTAACCCTAAAGTTCGTCACTATCGCACACTTACCTTACCTGCACCCTAACCCTAAAGTCTGTCACTAACGCACACTTACCTTACCAGCACCCTAACCCTAAAGTCCGTCACTATCGCATACTTACACAGTTGTGCTCATTTTGCATGTCAGTGTTTTCAGCGTCAGGATTCTGGACTGTTGATCATTTACGTTGTCAGTCTTTCGGTGTCGGTTCTCTC
This sequence comes from Protopterus annectens, assembly GCF_019279795.1. Taxonomy (NCBI): domain Eukaryota; kingdom Metazoa; phylum Chordata; order Ceratodontiformes; family Protopteridae; genus Protopterus; species Protopterus annectens. Next base: position 1,746,591,340 of record NC_056732.1, on the reverse strand, counting down.
GTTGTTGGCGTTTTCAGCTTTTTTTCTTTTCAGGTAGATCCATTACAGGCTATTCTGCTCTTTAAGACACACACACACACACAAATATATATATATATATATATATATATATATATATATATATATATATAGATATATATATATATATATATATATATATATATAATATATATATATATATATATATATATATATATATATATATATATATATATATATATATAGAGATGTATGCATGTGTGTATATATATATGTATATAAATATAAATATATATCTATATATATATATATATATATATATATATATATGTATATGTATATATGTAGGTATATATGGGTCCAATGAATTACGTCAGCAAACCACAATGGTGACAGCAGATCAGCAGATTGATCGACCACATTTAGTCGACATATTCAGATGGTTGGCAAGTGTGACAGAGCAACAATTCCTGGTAGGGGAATATTCAATTTCATTAGGGATTGTGTGAGCTCAGAATTTGTATATATGATCATCAGGGGGTTTAAGGGGCACAACCTCCACATACAGATGCAGAGGGGCTTGTAGGGAGTATTTTTCTTGTGTGTGCACAGTGGATTTTCAGTTTCTGTTGTTAACCTTTTGTGGTCAATGTTATTGCTGTTGACATTCTGGCACTTATACAGCTTTCTCTCCTTTAGTACTGTGCACAAAATTTAAACAATTTAAACATTTAGATTATTGCTGAGATTTGATGAGATTTTAGATTTAGATGAGAACAGCAGTTATGATCAAGATATTAGGTGAGTTGGAAAGAAACGGCTCCTGAGGGTGCTCATAGCAGTATGAAGAAAAAGGTACATCCCAGATGACTGAAGCATAAGCACACTAGTGTCAGTGTAAAAAAACAAATGGGCATTCCCAACTGAATGCAGTATAGTGGTGTCAAACTGCTATAGCACTGCATGAAAATTCTGGAGAAGGTGATTAATAGATGAATATTCAGAGTAATAGTAATAAATAAGAGAGGAAACAAGCAGTTCAGAAGCAGATCAGGATGCAGCACGACTGAGCCAATATTTGCATTGAGACAGATAGCTGAGAAAAAGCTAGAGATTAGGAAAGATTCCATCTAGGCATTGAAAAAAATATATGAGACTGTCTCATGAAAGCTGATTTGGGCAGTCTTGTGATGGTTCAAAATCCCAGAAACATTGGTAGAATTAGTGCAGGCTATGTACAAGGACCCAATGACACAAGTATGCAAGTATAAACAGTGTTTGGACTCACAGAGTGGTTCCCAATGAGGGGAAGGTATGCATCAGGGTTCAGCTCTGAGCCCACTGCTGTTCATACTGGTGATGGGCTATGTTAGCAATCACGTCAAAGGGAACAGACTGACAAAGCTGCTGTAAGCAGATGATATGGCATTACAGGCAAACTATGAACAAGAGCTTCAGGAAAAGATAAAGGAATGGGATGCAAAACTTAAGGCACATGGGTGAAATGGAGTACAGATGAGACAGCTGTAATGGCAGCAAATGGGGAAAATCAAAAGAAGCTGAGAAGTAGATAGAAGGGAAAATAGTGGAACAAGTTAAAAGCTTCAAGTACCTGGGAAGGATGGTTGAGGAGAAGGGGTGTCTGAATGAGGAGGCCAAAGCTAGAATTAGAGGGGCTTCAACCAACTAGAACAGAGTGTCAGGGGTAGTGTATGACAGAAGAGTGCCAAAGAAGCTGAAAAGTAAAATGTACAAAACAGTGTTGAGAGCAGTAATGCAGTGTGATACAGTAACTTGGGCACTGAAATCAGAGAAGCTGAGGAAGTTACACATCATTGAGATGAAGTGCCTTAGATAGGTGGTAGGATGTACACTGTGGTGTAGATGAAGAAATGAGGACATTAGAAGAGAAGCCCAAGTATATAAAAGAACAATGCCTGCTAAGTTTTTACCATATTAGTAACAAGAAAAGAACATAACAAACTAATAAAAAAGCACAATAGAAATAAACATTTGGTATAAATTAAATCCCAGGAGCAAGAAGTGTTGATAAGGTGACAGTTAAGATTTGCAGTTCTTAGAGTTCATTAAAGCTGATTTATATAAGTTAGAATCAAAGCAGTTTAGAAATAGTTAAATATTCAGAGAAGCTATGCTCTATATAAATAGACACATTAAATTAGAAATGATTTCTCTGGATCAAAAATATATTCTCTTTCAGTGATGTGGGTACACTGATTAGGCATGGGGGGTGGTGCTGAAAGGGTTTAACACTATGAAATCAAAAGACATCACATATCTATGGCAAAAAAAAAAATCTCACAACCGCAATAAATAGGCAACTTGATAAAATAATTATCATTGTATAGTCATGAACTCTGATAGTATGTGGTCTATAGATTCATGAAAAGTGAAAGGACTCCACGACAAAAAAAAAAAAAAAAAAAGAAATGTTTTTATGCATTTAACATTTAAATCTAATGCAGAAGTAATATTTATTCAAGAAACACACATGTTGCAAAAAGGACTGGAAAAAAGAAGCAAACAAGAAATGGCTAAAAGCAATAACAGATTCTGGAAATGAAACAAACAGAAAAGGGGTTACAATCATTACTAAAGAATCATTTAAAGAACAACTCAATAGACATGAATCTGACACTAATGGTAGATGGTGTTACTTTACAACTCAGAATTCTGGATACAATAAACCGATACTATTTTTAAATATCTACAGCCCATGCATAAACCAACAGGACTTCTTATTAGAAACTCAGAACATTCTATGTAAATTTCCAAATTATTTATATACACTAGGAGGAGACTGGAATCTAGCACTAGATCCAAAAACAGACAGACTGAAAAAGGGCCTTTAATGCTCAGTCCGACACCCCCGGTTAACAAATGTAAAATAATAAATATAAAATAAATAAAAAACTTAAAGTCTATAATACTCAAGCATCACTAACATTGGAGGATCTTATATCTGATTTTGATCTCTTTGACCCTTACTGCTTTAGAGATACTGTAGTATCTACTAATAACTATATCTACTACTCTCAATGTCATAAATCTTGGTCTAGAATAGATTTTTTTCCTGATTTCAGAAACCCTTTTGAAATTGGAGATTAACTACTCTATTGAACCAAGATTTTTTCACATCATTCAAAAATTACTATTAGATTAAATTGGTCAAGGTCGGTAGAATCAGATCCTACAAAATCCAACTGGTCCTTAAACCCAAATTTATTAAAAAAAAAATATGTAAAACAAGAAATAAAAAAAAACAGTCTGGAGGGATTATGTGAAATTTTTCAAACAACTAATATACCCTACGATATCCAAAGGGCAGCATTCAAGTCTAGAATTAGAGGTGCTCTAATTCACAAAGTGTACTTCAACAAAAAATACCAACAAAAACCCAAAAAGAGCTAATAGAAAAAAATGAAATAGAAAAACAATTAAAAAAAATTATAATAACCTGGAACTTAAATCTATTATATACAACTTACTAAAGGAATGATACTATCTGCATGCACAGCAGAATTCATTTGCGGAAATGAGGGCATTAGCCAAGTATACAGAATGGGCTCCAACACCATCTAAAGTACTAGCAAGTATAATAAATGTCACCCAAACAGTTCCATCACTCTCTGAAATATCTGTTTAGGAAAATCATAAAATAATTCAGCAAACATAACTGAAACATTTGAAAGTATTTACACCCAAATCTATAGTCCACAAGAAGTCTTATCCACTGAACTAGAATGTGAAACTTTTTTAAATGATATCATCTTGCCAAAAAATTAGCAACGGACAACAAAAAAAAATCTGGAAGCTCCTTTACAACCTTAGAAATCTCACTGATAATAAACTAAAAAAATGGCAAGTCCCCAGGACCAAGAGAACATGGTATTACTGACCTTTATTTAAATAATTCAAAAACAATCTTTATCTTAAAGAATAAGTTGGATAAGAGAAACACTTCAAATTATAGACCGATAACCCTTATTAATCTCAATATTAAAATCTATGCAGCACTACTAGCAAAAAGGTACCTTATATAATATCTCAAGAACAGTCAGGATTTATGACCAGCAGACAAACATGGGACAATACTCTTACATTAGATGCTGTAATCCACCTCACTAAAGAAGAAGAAAAAAAAAACTAGGTACACTCTTGTACTAGATGTGAATAAAGCTTTCAATAGGGTAAATCTAAAATTCCTATTCAAGGTATTTGCTTTCTATAACATTTCGAAGAGTTATGTAGGAATGATTCAAATACTATATAAAAATTCTAATACGACCCTCCATAAAAAAACATTTAGCAGCATACTCATTAAAAATAAAAAGTATATACACATAATAAAGAAATAACATTTAAAACCATAAATACATTTTCATTTCACTGTTTAAGTGCACGTGCTTTTAAGAAGGGTTTGAGGGAAACTTTACTGTTCAAACCAGGTAATTTGTCCGCTTTAAAGAAAATGTATTTATGGTTTTAAATGTTACTTCTTTATTATGTGTATATACTTTTAATTTTTAATGAGTATGTTGCTAAATGTTTTTGATGGGTTAACCATGATATTTAAACTGCATTTTGTGTTGTACATTTTTAAAAGTCTGATGAAGCGGTCAGGTGTACCGCGAAAGCGCTCACTTTTTTATTAAACTCTTCATTTATTTCACTTTGGGATTATTTTTTACTAGATTTGACTATATTTTGGATTTGAACTGGATTTTTGGATATATTGAATGCCTGCAGCTGTGAGTGACTGGAGTTTTTATTTGCAATATTGACTTTTATTTTATTTTCCTGTCCCTTTATTTGCTATTTGGAGTTTATATTCTCTCTACATTGTTTACCTGTTTCTCCAAATACTGAACATGGCTGAAGGGCTCCTGAACCAAATGCAAATAGAACTCCCTTATAACCCAATGAATGAAGTTGGAGTTCCACCAAATAAGAATCATCGTTTAAACAACATTCTAAAGGTTACGACCAACCCTCTTTTACACGTCGCCATAATGCAGGAAGTTATGCCTATGCTAAATGATAAAAATCTGTATTTGAAATTCCAATACAAATACAGAACACTAGAAGATAAAATGTATAAATTCAAGTGAATGCAATTGCAACACTTTCATTTTGAAGCCTTCTTAAAACATCAGATAGTTCCAAGAGTACATAGGGTCCACACTATGCCCAGCTATGGCCAAGTATATTCGGAACTCTTAAGGCAATGGTAGATTCTGAAATTTAATCTAAATGCCCAGTATATGCACTTGCTCATTGATTTCTTTAAACCTCTAGAAGAAGAGCTACTAAATGAGATATTGTCATTGCAAAACAAGATCTATGATAATTTTTTAGCAACCATTATTTTTGATAAAATGGATTCATTGTATGATGGTATTACTAGTTATGAAAAATGGCTTCAGGCAACTAAAATCCATAAACTACATAGAGATCTTGCTGATTTCCAAAAAGGCTCAATTTTTTCATGGCCAACGGAACAGAGTGATGTTCGCAATATTAATATTAATTCTATGGACTCTACAAAGAGGCAAACAGCTGATTCTTCAGCTGTAACATCAGAGCCAGTAGTTCCACCTCCCAATGTTGCACCAGAAGTAATAAATGTGCAAGAGGATGTATGAGAACACTATGTGATACAGAGGCAAAGCCAGCAAGCTATGGACAGTACTACAGCAGACGCTGAACAAGTTATTGAAAAAGAGACAGTTACAATAGAGAATAACAGAGTTGTTAGACCTAAAACAACTCAAGTCAACTCAGGAGAATATGTTTCTCCTAAGATCTCACAAGGGAACAGTTTTTTATTAAAGAATCCACTACCTATAAGAGAGCGTTTGTGGAGTCACATAAGGAGAGGCAGAATCCAACATTTGAACATCGTAAACAACCCAATAGGGAAGGGGAAGAGCTGAAAACAACACAACCAGGTTCATTAATTAATATTTCTTCTGTTATATTATCTGAAGTACATATGTCTTTACTTGCTGTGTTGTTGTCTTTCGGCTTTTCCCGGTTAGGGGTTGCCACAGCAGAACTCCGATCCGCTAATGATTGGCAGTAGATTTTGACGAATGCCGATGTGCCAGCTCAACATTCAACCTTCAACGAAGGCACACCCATTTATGCATGTCTTTCAAATGCCCACCCAGCTGCAGGGAGGACATGCAGACTCCACACAGAAGGTGCTCCCTGCACTCCAGCAGAGAATTGAATGGGAGAACCTCTTGCTGTGAGGCAACAACGCTACCGCTGCACCACTGCTAAGGGTTTAAATTTTATACCCTCACAGAAAGCAAACATGATAGACATACTGAGAAAATTGAAATTATTTGCTAGGAAACTTACCTTGCATACAATGTTTAAAGGCAATAATGATTGTTGTGATGTATTTAAGAAACCAAGCACATACATCCCTCCACCACATTCTACTACAGAAACCTTTATAGAAGTGTATGAAAATGAGATTAGGGAAGCATTTTGCATAGGTACTAAAACCAATTATTTTAACATGTCTCAAATGGAATATCAGGCCTTATATGAACTAAAGCATATGTCATGTATTGAAATTAGACCTGCTGATAAAGGTGGGGGAGTTGTAGCATTAGACAGAAATATGCATTTGCAACAAATGCAAACTCTTTTTAATGACAAGAACACATATGTATGTATTTCTAAGAGCACGGTAAAAGGGATAACTGATAAAATTTCATTTTTTGGTGTTTGATTTGCTTATTACAAGTATGATTACAGAACATTTATTTAAATACTTTATAGTTGATTGTCCATTGGTAGCAAGTATGTATGGCTTACCTAAAATACATAAACACCCTATCATACCACCAATGCGACCAATAGTTTCTAGTAGAGGTTGGCTACAGAGCCCCTTTCTATTTTTCTTGAAAAGAATTTACGCACTTTTCTAGAGAGTTGTAATAATAGAGATACTAAGATGTTTATACAAATTTTATATGCCAGAATATCAGATACACATGGTGAATATATATTTGTCACTTTAGACATTGAATCACTTTTTACAGTCATACCAAATACATGGGGCATAGATAATGTAAGAACATTTTTTACCTAATAGAGTGTGAACTCTAATAAGGTCAGGCGAATATGTGCATTATTAGATATTTTGGAAAACAATGTGTTTACCTTTGACAATGAATTCTTCTTACAAAAGTTTAGCGTGGCTATGGGCACACCCTGTCCCAATAGCTATGCCATCCTGACTCTGGCTTACTGGGACACTAATAAAGTTCTCCAGAACATCTATTATAAAGATTCCATAAAATGGTATGTACGTTTTGTGGATGATATTTTTATGCTATGGAGTGACACAGAAGAAAGACTAAAGGAATTTATCACATATCTACATCAGACCACAAACTTTTTAAAATTTACTTATAAATATTCAAATCAAGAGATTGATTTCTTAGATGTTAAAGTGAACAAAAATGCACTACAAGGGATTAGAATGAGCCTATATAGGAAACCAATGAGAAAGAACAATTTACTACACAATAAAGGCATGCACTCCAATCACATTAAATGTAATGTACTTAAGGGACAGGTGTACAGAGTTACGCGTCTGCATAATGATGACTTGCAACTAAAATTAGCCCTATTAGACTTGAAACATGAATTTATAGATAGAGGTTATAAAGAAAAAGATATAGATAATTGCATAATTAATGCATGGGAACACAGAGTTACTAGATCAATCATATTATGGTGAATTTGAAGGAATTCAAGATGAGGACAATAAGAAAGTATAGATGGATAAACATAGTATTAACAACTCCCTTAGAGTAAAACTACCCTATTCCAATGATATAGGTACCTTCTGTACCATTATAAAAAGAAACTGGAACATTTTTGGTACAATAGATGAACTGAAAGATAAATTAACATGTCAACCAAGTTTCTCATTTATTAATAACAAATCATTGAAAAGACATATATGTTATAGAGATAATAGTGATAAGAAATTTATATATTCTGATAGGCAAAGTACATATTCTTGTAGAAACTGCCTAACATGTAGACACATTTTTAGTGGCAGTCACTTGACACATCATGAATTGGATGTGAGAAGAGAATTTAACTTCTACGCAGACTGCACAACAACAAAATGTAATTTACTTTAGTTTCTGTACTATATATCACATGTTTTATATAGGTAAGACAAATCGTAGTTTGAAAGAAAGAATATTAGAATATTAAAAGGATATTAAAAACAAGAAGTCAGAAAATGCTCTAGCATAACATGTCATGAAAAAGGGTAATGAACATGATTTTAAATTCTTTGTTCTAGAAATCATACATGAGAACATGAGGGGAGGGGACATAAAGAACATTGCAAAAGCAAATTAACAAAAATGGGTAATGTTCTTTAAAGTGGACAAATTACCTGGTTTGAACAGTAAAGCTTCCCTCAAACCCTTCTTAAAAGTACGTGCACTTAAACACTGAAATGAAAATGTATTTATGGTTTTAAATGTTATTTCTTTATTATGTATATATACTTTTAATTTTTAATGAGTATGCTGCTAAATGTTTTTGATGGGTTAACCATGATATTGAAACAGCATTTTGTGTTATACATTTTTTAAAGTCTGATGAAGTGGTCAGGTGTACTGCGAAAGCGCTCACTTTTTTTATTAAACTCTTCATATTATTTCACTTCGGGATTATTTTTTACTAGATTTGACTATATTTTGGATCTGAACTGGATTTTTGGATATATTGACTGCCTGCAGCTGTGAGTGATTGGAGTTTTTATTTGCAATATTGACTTTTATTTTATTCTCCTGTCACTTTATTTGGTATTTGGAGTTTATATTCTCTTTACTTCATTAAAAATATCAGGATAAACATATAATCCCTCATGACTGTGACTAATGCATCCTTCTTGATGGTGTCGTCATTTCTCATTACTGTTCCTTTCCTGCTTGTTATACTGTTTGTATCATTTGCATCACCCTTGCTTTCTTGTTCTGCCCGTTTTCTTCCAAAATGCATTTGTTTCATTTATTCATGCACATCTCTGTTGCCTGTGCTGTCAGACTTGACAGAGCACTGCAGTGTATTGCTTACTGAGGTTGTTGGCCTCTAGTATATCAACATTTATCCTATATGGACAGACTTAAAAAACTCCAACTATTCTATATCATATCAACTATTTAGAGGCGATCTCTGCTTGATGTACAAAGCCATGTCTGATCCAACTCTGTTAAAAATGCTACATATAAAGAAATCCCAATCCCTCTCCCACCACACACTCCACTGACCTCAACCTCATTACCACAATCAACAGAATGTGCTGGAGGGACAGATTCATAACCCAGAGACTGCCCTTGCTATGGAATAGACTTCCCATACATGTCAAACAGAGCATCTCACTGGCCCTCTTCAAGAGAAACCTTGATGAGTGGAAGGGAAATAGAAAATTCACCCTGGGGATCACTCCAGTGGCTCTACTCAACAGGGGCACTGGGAGCTAAGGCCGGGTGGCATGATGTCAGGGTAATCCTATGGGCTAGGTTTGTAAAGGCTCCAGGGCCATTAGCCTTGCACACACCTATGAACCTATGAACCTATTACCAATGCTCCAGGTTTATAGTATGCAGTAGAGGTTTGCATAAACAGTTATTACACATGCCGGGTATATCCTAACAAAGGAGGCCAAATTTCTATTAATATGCACACCAAGAGTGCAACAATGTGCTTGAGTATCGAAGAATGTGATGTATTTACTCATTTCCCTTGCATGTCACATGATGCTATGTTTTTGCAGATAGAAGAGGTGATGGACAAAAGTAGAAATGTCTGAGCCTAGATAAGTGGCTGATAATAGCACCTCTTCATAGTCTGTTAATGAAAGGGAAATACATTAATATGTGCTGCAGTCCAGGAACACATTGACACTCAAGTTTGTCTCACTTCCTAAAGAGTATATGTACAGATAAACATAATCAGCTTCCTGTGACTGTACTAGGTATTTGTCCACCTTCCTTGATGGAGGAGGGATTTTCTGAGAAAGAGAGTCTCATAACTGTCTCAGAAACAGCAGCCTCAGAGATATGCACTGTTTTTTTTTTGTGGACATACACTCATAGACCAGTGGTGGTGCTGTGGTAGCATCGTATAGACGTTGTCCTGTTCGATTCTCAGCTAGACCGTCTTCTGTGTGGAGACATGCATGAATGGGCATACCTTCGTTGAAGGTTGTGCATCAGGGCCAGCAACTTGGCACATAAAAATCTACTGCCAATCATTAGCGGACCTGAGTTCCACTGTGGCGACCCCTAACCAGGAAAAGCTGAAAGACACAACAACAACCCTCATAGAACAGCAGTATAAGGGTACCTGTTAGCATCACAACTCACAACTGTCCCCTGACATATTTGTGGCATTGAGGGTAAATTAACAGATGTGCATGTGTCATCCAGCACAGTCTGTTTCTACAATAACCTGCAACACTTATCTTAGCATACTTTCTCACTGTATAATGAAATACACTGAAACACAAAAATAGCTTTGCTGATGTCTGTGGCTTTCATTTATTTATTTACTGATTCCCTTCATTCACATCTCATTATTTGATCTTTTGCTTCTTCTGCATCATTTTCATGTGTTTAGGCTATTATTTGCCTGCATAACTAGCATCTATGAATTGTCAAGAAATGTGCAAAATGTCATAGCATACATACTATGTATGCAGAATGTCTATGACTTCCACCCATTATCTTTTACATTGAAATAGCTGAATTATTTCAAGTCAGAGACATATAAAGTCAAATAATCATCAAATGAATGAACCTTGGATTTTTCTTTGTAATCTGCACATACACCATTTTAGTGCTCTGACTCTCCAAGTATATTCTACTGGAAAACAATATATTTCAGTTGCCCAGGATAACAAAATAAAAAAAAAAAAAAGATACAGCAATGTGATGCTTGTTTAGCAATTAGAAGTCCACAGGAGCTATTGTCAAACAAAATCACACACTGACTTCTTATATGCATTTCTTTTTTGAATACAGCAATGGTATTATATTTATTGTACAGGTAAACAGAAAAGGAAGTAAATGAAAAGCAGTTGATTATGATGTTTTGACAGGGTCCATCACTGACTATGATGCTTTTTGATTTGGCAGTAATGATGATTTTAATGGCATTGCTTCCTCATGTCTTTTTAATGATTGTCATGACTGCAGACAGCCAAATATAGTTAATGGTGGCTATGAGTCAAATGTAGAGTTTACTGGCACTGATGTGCTGATGTTTGTATGTCAACAAAATCAAAAATGAGTATGTATTTGTGTTATGCTTGAATGAGATATGCAAGTTATCAGCTGACGTGAAATCTGATTGTCCTGTCCTCATTCTTTCTTACTTGTTTTCATAGTTTGTATGGAAAATGCACTGACAATTGAAGAACTAAAAAAGTTCAACAAAACTTATCTAGTATTAAAAATAAACTGAAAGAATACATTGAAAAGGTAGGACACATGCTAACAAGCAATCATGTTTCATAGACATAGATTAAAATATATCAACTTTTCTTTTCAGTACAATTTTTGTAAATGCTATAATAGAACATAAAAGCTTTTGGAAGTTTAAATACAACTTTCAGTACATCTGCACAAAGAAATCATAACAGCACAAATGTTTTCAAAATGAAAGGTGCAAGTGAACAAGTTACCATTGTGCAAGCAAATTAGAAAAGGGAGTTCAGTAGAAAAACAACCAGCTTTATAAAAAAGTGAAATAATACCTTACATATACCCAAAGCATACCTGGTGGTGGGGGTATCCAGAAAAGTAAATGTATAGATTTTGTGGAGTAATTTTTAAAGGGAGTTAAGTTCCCTGCTGAGACCACAATTTAAGTTGCATTTCAAACATGCTTTAACCTAGAAATGGAAGTTAAAAAGATAAAGGCAATTAAATTGGCTCAGATTTAGAAAGGTTACCATGAGGTTTATGTCACAAAAGGAAATATTGCCAGCCCAGCTCACTGGAATTTTATAAATAATTATATCTCATTTGTGAATATTAATATGATTTATATAGAAATGTGACAGAAGGAGATAATGCCAGCCCAGCTATCTGGAATTTTGTAAATTATTATATGCCAGTTGTAAATATCAACATGATTCATATGCTTGTGTTACAAATGCATCAGCACTGTATGTTATGTGTATATCAAACTACTGGTACAGAAATGTGTGTGAAAAGGGTTTCTACAGTACTGAGCTTAAAGATGTATCCACAGCATACCCTACTGGAAAAGAGCAGAAATGTATATAAACTATTGTAATTGTGCAAATGTATTTAGACAGTGGAAACTGGAACATAGAAGGTTAACTTGGCAAAACTTCAGTAACATAGTTGAAATTAAATTGTTTTGTAACTGCTCCATAAAATATGTTATCTTTCGGTTTCAGTGCAACAAGGAGACAGGATGTCTAAAACTAGGCAGCTTTCTGCATTGTTTTGTGTTTTATAGTTTTATGTCTTCCAGCAGTTGTAAACATCTAAGGCTATATATTTTCACAGGGAGATGCCAAATGCTAGCAGTTTCTAGCAATGTTGAGCCTGGGAACTGAAGTCAGGTGATAAAAAAGTGATGTCATGCTGCAAGTATCCCAGCAGTAATATTTGATATTAATTTAAGAATTCTCTGAGAGAGTGACTATGCATTTTGTATTTTGTCTTTGACCTAACAACATTCACTCACCACCTCTGCACTTGTCTTGCTGTAAGGAAGTTAACTAGAGTACAGTAGTTTCTCTTAGATTCGGTTAGGAACATAGCAAAGATTGGTTTAGATGCTTTCTGTAGTTATTTGAGACTGTCTTGCAATGCTGTTTTAAATATTTCCTGTGATTTTGAACTCTGAAGTTATTGTGAAGACATATTTAGTATTGTCTTGTTTTTTTATTAATTATTATTAAATATATTTAACCCTATCTTTGTGGCTGATATTTGTGAGACATATTTAAGCTCTGAGAGTACTTGCATATTTATTTGGTACCACAGTGCAGGCAACTCCTAAGCCTTGTTCTTGATCAAACTACCATTTGGATTAATAGTAACATTACACAGCAAGACTGGACACCCTTTACTAAGGGACTTAAAGTAGCTTATAAGGAGCTCTCTGGTGGCAATGAAAACTACCTTATAGTCTGGACAGAAAAGAGCATAGCTATTATACCTGTGCCAACCTTTTACAGGTGTGTGTGTTTGTGTGTGCGTGTATAAATCAAATCTCAAAGTGTGTGTGTGTGTGTGTGTGTGTGTGTGTGTGTGTGTGTGTGTGTGTGTGTGTGTGTGTGTGTGTGTGTGTGTGTGTGTGTGTGTGTGTGTGTGTGTGTGTGTGTGTGTGTGTGTGTGTGTGTCAGCTACTTGGGCAGGGACATGAAGCACTGACTGGACAGAGATGGTGCTGGAGGTCTTAGCTTGGCCACTCAGCTGAGATCTCAATTCTATAGCTGTGCCAGTGGGGAGTGTTACTGGGGATCTGGAGAAAAAGGGAGAAACCAGCCCCAGACTGACTATGATCTCTGTGTGCTCTTAAGGGAAATTGCACTTTTCTGTGTGTGTACTTGCCATCCTCCCAGTGTGTACATCCCCCCACTGTTACTGGTGGTGAGGATTGAGGCTCTTTGAATACTGGGCCAGTGTTGGGGCATCACAGTGTAAATGAGGTACACTTCCCAGTAAATATGTATGATTCAGAGACATCTCTGTCATGGGGCTGCAACATGAAAGCATGCAAAACCACAATGGGCTGTCTCTATAGCTGTGATAAATGCTAATGATGCATTCTGGGGGAAGTTAATTATGCTAATTAGCCATGTGTTCCCTAGGACTTCTGACAGTAAGGTAGAGAATCATTAGGACTTCTGACAATAAGGTAGAGAATCATTCAGCTGCCTAAATTAACATAACCACTTCTGGCCTCTTATGATAATGAACACAGCTAAAAACTTATGTTCAGCCATTGTGGTAGAGGTAAGTACTATGGAGATTACCAGACAGGTAGTGTGTCAATATGTGTCTGTATGTGCGTGTGTGTGTGTGTGTGTGTGTGTGTGTGTGTGTGTGTGTGTGCCCTGTATTTGTGAGTGTATGTGTGAGTGTTTTTTCTTGTCTCGGAGGTCATAGTGGGGAGGCTGTAGTGATATAGTAAGTTAGCTTGTTGTGTGTATGTGATTTTGTATGTGTGTGTTGTGTGTTTGTGCATGTGTGCGTGTGTGTGTGTGTGTGTGTGTGTGTGTGTGTGTGTGTGTGTGTGTGTGTGTGTTGGGGGACTGTCCTCTCCCCTAGACTAACTAATTCAGCAACATTGTGGGGGGAGGCAATAGCTATCAGGGCTAACACTTATATGTTGTGTCTTAACAACACTTAGGGCAAGCAGGAGGAAATTAGCCACCAGGGCAAACTCTCTTGATTTAAAGACATTATGTTTAAATGAGACTTATACAAGTTGTGAGTCAGGGGAAGGGCACTAGCCATCAGGGAGAGATCTCTTGACATCATATCTAAACAGCACATGGACATGACATGGTTGGGGGGGGTGGGGAATGCTAGATGCCTGGGATACTGTATGCAGTGTGCCTTAAAACACACCCAATAAAAACAAATTACATTTTGCAGTATGAAGGACTTGGGGGAGGACTGAACCCTACACTTGAGGATACTCTTAATAGCATGCTGTAAAGACACTAAAAATGATTCAAATCCTTCCCTTTCCCACATCAGAAAAAGACCAAGGATAGCTATTGAATATTGGTTAAGTGTGTTTAAAGTATGTACAATGAAAGTGGAGAAAAGGTTAAACTTTGCACGTTTAACGCAGAATGCAGGAGCATTAATCCACTAAACTAATTAATCCAATAGTGTAGTAAGGGCTTTTTCATACTAAGTAAAAAGCTGTAATGTCTGGTATTATCCAATGTTTGCAACTGTACATGAGGTATGACTGACAGTGGGGAGCTTTGAGTACAAAGCCATGAAGAGCACTAGGTGGTACCATGGGTATTAATTAAACCATTAATCACTTAAAATGTTAATAGAGCAACAAGTCTTTCATCATCAGGTAGGTTCTGAACAAAAATAAAAATTAAATTCTCACATCTGGCATTATTGAATATGTGTAAGGATCCATGGTTTATGAGAACAGGGACAAAATCATTAAAAAAAAAACATTTTTGTGTGTATATGTGCATGTGCATGTGTGTGTGTGTGTGTGTGTGTGTGTGTGTGTGTGTGTGTGTGTGTGTGTGTGTGTGTGTGTGTGTGTTTGAATTTGTGTATGCGTTTATAGGAAAGTGAATGGGGGGAGTGCTTGTGCCAATAGGACATATGGGACAGCAATGTTAACTACACCTGGGAAGGGATGGTCTTTACTCGTGGTTGTTAATGGGAATTCAGGCATGCTGATCAGCTGTTAATGATGTCTTTCCTCTTTAGGCTAACATGTCTTTGAATCAGAAAATCCTGTATCACAGAAATAGCCTTTTTACCTCAGTCATGACCATGAATGCTGGGGGTCTTTCTGAATCCTCATGTATTATCTTTGATAACAATTCAAAATGGTGTTTTGGATGCATCTTGTGACTTTGAATAGACAGGTGCTTAAATGATATTTGGCAATCATCAACATACTCCTTGCTTTAGCAGCAGTGGCAACAATCCCTGTTTTGATTAGTTATCTTTTCTTGTCAGACTCATTTGGCCAGAAGGTCAAATAGACACTTATTTTAAAATGTTATCTTAAAGTAGTATTTATGTGAAGGAAATAGTAGATAAGAAACTTAAATTTATATTTAAAAGAAACTCCTCTTTGTTTATATAATAAAGTTGCATTCACCTGAATACATTGAAGCAAGTGTATGAAGTTAGTTTGGGGCAGTGCGGACTTGATTTAGAGTCTTACCAACACGCTGATGTTAACTGCACATACTCATGTTTAACGCTAGGCACGAGTATAAAATGATAAATGACATATTTATACAAATAATATGAGCAACTTTTACTAAAATCCTTACTAATAAAGTATCTAAAAATAAGCCAGAGGCAAACATGGAGATTTCTAGTGGTGACTTCAGCTGCTTTTCATCTACGTTGTGCTGTGGTATTAACAGGCATGTAATTTGAAAGTGGAGAGATCCTTTCATATCTTTTTGTAATATGTTCATTTTCTCCCTGTTGCCTGTTGGCCAGTAGGTTCCTCTTATCCTGACTCATGAGGGAAACCTGTCATTCAGGCAGGAATTAAGGTCTGTTACAGCCTAACCTTGGGCCCCAAACAGCAACACTTGCAAATGTAAATCATCACTTTGCCCGGCCACTGCATATATCTGTTCCTGCTAATCTTCTTCCCAGCTATAGTGTACATACTACTTGGTTAGTTGTCTTGGTCCGTACTTTGCACCTCCACTGTTTAATATTTCACTGGACTAAGTTGCTCTTGGTTTGGCTACTTCACCTGAGAGTTACAGAGAATCTCCTGCATCTAAAGCCATCCACTGCTAAAAGAACAAACATAAGCATTGTTTTTTTACTTCTGGTGATTATTTTTACTGTATTGCATAAGAATCCTGTATTAATTGTTACAGTTCTCACACTCTAGTAGAGTTTCAAAGCTGAACTATTTCCACTGCTGCTTCTGCTGCTGTAGTACTTAATTACATTACATTTACAGGATATTAACAGGGATAAAGCCTGGGAGCACTGGCGCAAAACCAAGACCCTCTCAACTAGACATAAATTCCTAGAACTATGCAATAGAGTCAAAAAGCTAATAAAACAGGACAAATTCCAATACTACCAGTCTGCCCTAGACTCCTCTGAACATGGCCCCAAACAATTCTGGTCCTCCATAAACTCCATCCTCCACCCAGGTAAAGTCAGTACCCTTCCTCCTAACATCCCTCACTCCTCATAAAATATTGCTACCTCATTCAACACACACTTCACGCAAACCATACTATCACTAGATAAACAACACAACCCCCCCTCCAACCCACACCTTCAACTACTAATCTCCCCACTGCCTTCTCTTTTTCTCCTGTACCTACCTCCAACATAAAAAAACTCTTAACTAAACTTAAACCCACCAAATTAGCAGCAGACAACCTCCCAAGTGAATACCTACAAATCGCAGCTGATGCTCTGGTCTACCCAGTATCCATCTTGATTAACCGATCTCTGTCAAAAAGTTACGTTCCCACACTGTGGAAAGTATCACATATAATTCCCCTCCACAAAGGCGGACCCTCCACAGAACTAACTAATTATCACCCCATAGCTATTCTCTCTCCACTCTCCAAAATACTAGGGAGGTGCATACACTCTCAGGTCTCAGGCTACCTCCTTACTAACAACCTCCTTTCCAGTACTCAGCATGGTTTCCGACCAAACCATAGCACCACCACTGCCTTACTCTCCTTTACTAACACTATCATTCAGCATAAAAACAATGGCTATCTCTCCTCTGCTACTTTCCTAGACCTATCTAAAGCATTTGACATGGTCCCACACAAACAACTTATCTCTGTCCTCAATAACCTATCCTTCTCACAATCAGTCACCAACTGGTTTCAGAGTTACCTGTCTGACCGCCAACAATCCGTTGTATGGCAGAATGACATATCTCCCCAACTACCTGTCTCTACAGGGGTTCCCCAAGGATCCATCCTTGGACCCTACTCTTCTCTGTTTTCAAAAATAAACTAGCCTCTGCCACCACACATAACACACTCATACAAGACGCAGATGACTCGACCATCATCTGCTCAGCCCAGTCCCTACCCTAACTGCAAAAAGTTACACAGGAAGCCTTTTCCTCTGTTGAAACTTGGTTATCCGATGCCCAATTAATACTCAACCCAAACAAAACTAAACTACTCATCTTCCAACTCACCAAACATACTCAAAACAACTCTCACTTTAACATCACAGCAAAAGACAACACCACTATATACCCAACTGAACACACCAAATTGCTAGGAGTGGAAATAGACAATAAACTAAAATTTGACATTCACATATCCATGACCATAAAAAAAGTCCACAAAAAACTAGGAGCGTTATACAGAAATAAGCATCTTCTCACCAAAGCAGCAAAGATTTCAATAGCAAATTCCCACCTTATCTCCACCCTACTTTATGCCTCTCCAATATATACCAACCTAAGGCAATGCGATCTAAACAAGCTAGAGACCTGCTACAACAAAATTGCAAAATTTGCCACAGGGGCATCCTACCGTAGTCACCACTGTCTCTCACTTGCTGAACTGGGCTGGCTTGAACTCCCTCACCTCCTTCAATGGTATCAACTCTCACTCGCCCACAAACTAGTAAACCATCCACTAAATGTCCCATCCCTCCAGAATTTACTCCAACCCTATCGCACCACCAGACCACTAAGATCCAGCAACAAAAATCACTTGCAGATCACTAAAGCCAATAACTCTGCTGGTGAAGCACTATTCTCTTGCACCATAGCCAAATTATGGAACTCCCTTCCACCCACAATTACCTCCATACTATCATGCACCCACTTCAAAACTTTACTAAAAGCGCACCTAAAAACTTGCTGGCTATGCCCTTGCAACTCCCACTCTAATATCACCCACCCCATCCAACCGCTACCTTTCTTTCCACTCCACTAACTGCCTTGATTATAGCAAGCTCAGATGCTCATAAGCCTAGTACTTATACAGTAGGATCTTCTTATTTTAACATTTGTTAATGTCTGTTATGTACTTCACAGATAAAGATTCTAGTTGTCTACTGATGTACTATGTTCTTCATCTGTAAATATGTTGTAAGTAATTGCTATGTAAATTGTTAATAGCTATGCAATCCAATGTAACTACTGTCTGTGTATTTAACTGTGGAGCTTTTCTCCCCGGGCCTCTGCTGAAAATGGACCTACGTCCAGTTGGACACTCCCAGTCAACAAATATAAATAAATAAATAATAAATAAATAAATATTAGTATCTAGATTGTGTGGTTTCCCTACACTTGAGCTTTAAAACCAGCATTTTTACATAAGGATGGTTTTCTGACTGCACTCTTATGGCAGAAGTATGATGTAGCAAACCCATCTGAGTTGAGGTCTGGTGGCTGAAAGCTTATTGTTTGTTTTCCTATCTGGTCTGTAGCTCTTGTGGTTGTAAAACATGTTTTTTTGATTCTATGTAAGCCCAGTATTTACGTTGGTTTGCACTCAATTCTTCAGAGCTGCTCTTGGTTTGGCTACTTTGCCTGAAAGTTACAGGGAATCTGCTGCATCTATTTATTTATTGTTCATTGACATCTAATTATCGGGATAGTCTCACTTGGTAGAAGCCCATTTTCAGTGGAGGCCTGGGTAGAAAAAGCTTCATATTACTACAAACCATTTTAAGAACAATAATTTCGCAATCTTCAAAAATAAAAAAATATCTGCAGTTTAAATAATTATAACAAATTAGACATAATATAAAACACTGGTTAAGAATTGATACAAGGTATGTGACAATCATTTAATATTTAGAGAAATTTCAGACAGTTTGCAGAGAAATTAAAGGTAGGTTAGTGTGATACAAACAGGAATTACAATATGAAGTGAGAGAAAACAGGCTTATGGTATATTTATAGAGAAATTCAGGGAAGAGAATTAGACAGCAGTAATGACGTAAGTGAAGAACAGAGAGTAAGGAGGCATAAGGAATAAAAAGTTACTTGCTCACATTTAGGGATATAGTTTATCCTGGTTTTGAACAAAAACAGAGACAGATTTTAGCTAGGAAGTCTTTCAGAAGGGTTTTGAAAGATGGGAGGGTGGTATAGACCTGATGGATACAGGTGCGGATTTCCATACCTAAGCAACCTTGTATGAGTACAGACAATGCTCAGCAGATTTGCTAGGTTTGTAGATAGACAGGAGTTTTTGGTGACTGGATCGCAATGACCAACTAGGAACATAGCTGTGTAGAATGTTTTTTTTTACTGTTGGACAGGCTGATGGATGCTGCATAATTTTGTAGGTGGCAAGAAGTTGTGCGTGTTAGTTGATGTGGCAGTTCTAACCAACTTAGACTTTTCATTGCTATATAGTGGTGGTTACTGAAAGGGGTATCTAAAGCCATCAACTGCTAAAAAAAATGTAGATAAGTATCATTTTACACTTCTGCTGATTATTTCATAAGAATCTTGAATTAATTGTTACATTTCTTGCACTTTAGTAAAGCTTAAAAGATGAACTATTTCCACTGCTGCTGTAGTACCTTATTACTTTATGTATGCTAGTTTTACAGGACAGCAGTATCTAGACTGTGTGGTTTCCCTGCACCTGCACTCTAAAACCAGCATTTTTATATTAAGAGGATTTTCTGAGTATAGTCCTGTAGCATAAATGAGCCATAGCAAACTTGTATGAGTTGGGGGCTGCTGGCTGAAAGCTTATTGTGGTTTTTCCTGAATAGTCTATAGGCTTTGCTGCTGTAAAGCTCATTTTTCTGATTCTATATAAGCCCAGTGTTTGTATGGGTTTGTACTCAACTCCTCAGAGCTGCTCTTGGTTTGGCTACTTTGCCTGAAAGGTACAGAGAATCTGCTGCAGTTAGAGTCATTCACTGCTAAAGAACAAAATAATGTATCATTTTGTACTTCTACTGATTATTATATACTGTATTTTATAAGATTCCTGTATTAATTGTTACATTTCTCACACTTTAGTAGAGTTTCAAAGCTGAACTGTTTTCACTTCTGATATAGTACTTAATTACATTGTGTCTGTTAGTTTTACAGGGCATTAGTATTTAGATTATGTGGTTTCCTTGCACTTGAGCGCAAAAACCAGCATGTTGACATTAAGAGGGTTTTCTAACTGCACTATTGTGACAGAAATGTGCTGTAGCAAACTTGTATGAGTTGTGGGCTGCTGGCTGAAAGCTTATTGTGTGTTTTCCTGACTGGTCTTTAGGCCATGCTGTTGTAAAGCTTATTTTTTCTGATTCTGTACAAGCCCAGTGTTTGCTCTTGTTTGTGCTCAATTCCTTAGAGCTGCTCTTGGTTTGGCTACTTCCCCTGAGAGTAAAAAAGTATCTGCTGTATCTAAAGCCATACATGTTAGCTTTCATTTTGTAGATTTTTTTCTCAGTGCGCTCTGACTGGATTTTTAATGTTACCCTATTTGTACTCAATCTTCCTATGTTCTGAATGTTGCTATGTATTCATTTTGCATATACTATTGCTGATTGAATCACTGTGATGTATTTTATTGCTCTTTGAGCTGGGCTTATGGTTGAAAGGTTCAACAAATTTGTCCACTTACCCAGAACAAATAATAAATAAATAAAGAGGGATGGAGAAGAATCACAGGGGAAAAAAGAACAAAATAAGTACCATTTTATACTTCTGCTGATTAATTTTACTGTATTTCGTAAGAATCTTGTATTAATTGTAACATTTTTCTCAATTTAATAGTTTCAAAGCTGAATTGTTTCCCCTACTACTGTAGTACTTAATTACATCATGTCTGCAGTTTTACAGGGCAGTACTATCTAGATTGTGTGGTTTCCCTGCACTTGAGCTCTAAAACCAGCATTGTTGCATTAAGAGGGTTTTCTGACTGAATTCTTGTGGCAAAAATGTGCTGTAGCAAATCTATTTGAGACAGGGACTGCTTGCTGAAAGCTTATTCTGTTTTCCTGATTGATATGTAGGTCTTGCTGTTGTAAAACTTGTTTTTCTGATTCTATATAAGCCAAGCATTTGTATAATTTTGTCCTCAATTCCTCAGATCTGCTCTTGATTTGGCTACTTTGCCTGAGAGTTACAGAGAATCGGACGCATCTAAAGCCATTGACTGCTAAAATAACAAAATAAGTATCATTTTGCATTTCTGGGGATTATTTGTTACTGCATTTCAGAAGAATCTTGTATTAATTGTTAAATTTCTCTAACTTTAGTAGAGCTTCAAAGCTAAACAGTTTACACTGCTGCTGTAATACTTAATGACATTGTGTGTACTAGTTTTGCAGGACTGTAGTATCTAGACTGTGTGGTTTCCCTGCACTTGAGCTCTAAAACGAGCATGTTTACATTAAGAGGGTTTTATGCCTGCACTCTTGTGACTGAAGTGTGCTGTAGGAAATCTGTCTGAGTTGAGGGCTGCTGGCTGAAAACTTATTTTGTTTTCCTGATTGGTTTGGAGACCTTGCTGTTGTAAAGCTTTTTTCCTTATTCAATATAAGCTAGTATTTGCACTAGGGTGCTCTCTGTGCAGTAAATGTTAGTAGTGTCCTGTATAGACACAAATGTTTCAAGTTAAAATGTTCCCTTATAATAACTATCTGCAATGTTCCTCAGCCCCCCTGCATCTCTAGGAGCATATATGTTGCATGCAGAGGAACATTGCCTTGTTGGATAGTTGTAGTTCACACTGAGTATAGCACCCGTTCTTTGTTCAAATGCTATCATCCCAGTACAGTTGAAATTCCTCTCTCTTTTCTCTGGTTATACCCCAGAGTACAAAAAAAATTGAAACCATGCTTGGACATAGTACTCATAAACATGGGGGAATGTTTTAATCCCCCACCCCCCAAAGAAATGTTCTCATTGGTAAGATCAGGTCATAAATTAGTCTATGCAGCACTTAAGTGTTTGCACAGAGCATTTGCATACATTTTTGCATAGTGATCATTAATGTTTGTGAGTGCAGGTAGTATGAAACTTTTTATAACATCGCTTAGTAGGCTGTAGTTAGCTTTGATGAAGTTTTTCATAATTTTTTTTTTTTTGTGAGCGTGTCAGTTCCAGTAGTTACTTCAAATGAGACTGATTTTTGGTCTGCCTGAACCAGGGAGGGTATCATGCATGGGAAAGTACAGTGACCCCCCCCATGTTGGTGAGTACTATGTCCAGAACATTAGCATCCCAAGTGGGGTGCAGACTGTCAGTTCCAGTCTCTCCCATGACTAAGTTGTTGGGCTGTATGGCGAGGGATTCCAGTAAATCGAGGTGGGTGGTGTGCTTATCCTGGTTCATGGTGAGGGATCTATAGCTAGCAATGATGTGGTATGGTACTTGGCCAATAGTTAATTGGACATGGAGTAATTCGAGAGAGTCATGCTGCTTGGCCAGTCTTAAAGTGTATTTGGTTTTAATGAAGATGGATACACCTCCACTTTTGTTTCTTTCACTCTCATTTTGAGGTCTGAATGCATGGAAGGCATTGTAGCCTTGCACGGCCGGTTGCTCTCAGTAACTTCACAGATGTCAGCATCCTCCAAGATAAGGAGTGCCTCCAGGGTATGCAGTTTCATCTTTACACTCCTAGCATTATCATTGGAAAACTTGTTTATAGAGTCAACCATGGATGTCGTTACGCAGCAACTCATTGCAGCAATCGTTTTCTCATTGTTTAGAAGGCTATTACATTATGAAATACTTCCCCTCTGAAAATGTGGCAGACCTCTAACATAGACCACTCAAAATAAAAACTGATAAAAAAGTGGTAAGAGGTACTTTGCATTTGTACTTTTGTACTTGTCAAATAATTCTAAAGAAGCACTTATGTTGAAATGACACTATCATACTGAGATTGGCTTAAGGGTGCTGGAAAGTGAAGCTCAGTAATGGACTAGCACTGAATTATAGAATCCCTTTTGTTTTACTGATGTAGAAGTAATCTCTGACAAAAGATTATATGTAGAAATAGTTTTTATAGGTCAAAGTTCATATATGACAGCAGCCAGTCTCTATGCTTTATTTTGGTGGTTGCATCCTATAAAAGGAAAATAATTTTCATTTCTATTCTTTACTGATACAATTGTGTACACAAGTATGACTCAGGTCTTGGTTTCCTTACTTATTCTATTAAAACTAGGCTACTAAGTCAGACTGACAACTGCTTTGCAACTTTGTGTTTCATAATTCAAATCCACAAAGGATGGAAGGTTTTCTTTCTTAATCACTTGCTATCAAAGCCTTTCCAAGTTGAACACAAAAGTCATCCTGCTCCAATACTTCATTAAAGAAGCCAGGATAAAGATATAAGGCTATATGGCTATGACTTACCTACCCTTCTTGATGATATCTTCCTTTCTCACTACTTTTCCATTCCTCCTCATTAGACTGTGTGTAACTCTTACATCAGCATTACTTTCTTGTACTGTCCATTTTCTTCCACTATGCATTTGTTTGTTTTATCCATGCATGTCTCTGTTGCCTGTGCTGTCTAACAGTTCAGATCACCGCATTGCATTGCATACAGCAGTGCTCAAGGTTTATAGTATGCAGCAGAGGTTTGCATATGCAGTTATTACACATACTGTATATATTCTAACAAAGTAAGACCAATGCACATTTCTTTTAAAGGCACATCAAGAGTACAAGAGGGTGCCGCCATTACAGAAAGTAAGATTGAGTAACAAGAAATGTTTACATTTACTCACTTTTCTTGCATATTGCATGGGCACCATTGTGTCATCTGTGTGTTATTCATTCACAAACAGAAATGATGCTGGACAACAGGTAAAAATAGCTGAGCCTGGTTAAGGGTCTGATAACAGCAGTTCCACAAAATCTGGCAATGACAGTGAGATACATAGACATGTATCACAGCCATTGGACCCACTAACACTCCTGTTTGTCTTATTCCTGAGTGGGAGCTACCATCTTCAAGGGGTATGTATATATATATATATATATATATATATATATATATATATATATATATATAATGTGTATGTGTATGTGTATATATGTGTGTGTGTATGTGGGTGTGCATATATATATATATATATATATATATGTATGTATGTGTGTGTGTGTACAGATGAACATACCTAGCATCCTATGGCTGTAGTGGTTGAATGCCCACCTTCCCCTGAGGAGGAGAGATTTCCTGTGACTGAACATCTCATAAGTGCTTCACCTGTGTCAGAAACAGAAGCTTCATAGATGTGACTTGCTACTTCTGGGGGCATACTCCCATAAATCAACAAGACAGGGGGACCTGCAACTATCATAACTCACAGCTGTCCTCTGAAATATGTGTGACATTGGAAATAAATCAGCAGATGCCCACATGTGTTATTCAGCCACAGTCTGTTACAACAATAACCTGCAACACTGATATGGTTAACATACTTTTAATATATATTAAAATGTACATTGAGACACACAAACAGATGTCTGTGAATCATATCATCTTTGATTCTCCTAATTCATATCTCATTATTTTTTCTTTTTATGCATTACATCTTTCGGTGTGTTTAGTTTTTCATTTGCATTCCCTACACTATATGGTGTGCAGGTCATGCCGTGTCTGCATAAATATCTGTGAAGTAGTACTTCACTTCACATTACCAGGAAATGTGAAAAGGTCATTCCGTACTATGCAGATTATCTGTGACTTCTAGCCATGATCTCTGATAAATGTCTGATCACATAATCTGTATATACACAATTTTGCTACTCTGAATCTTTAAGTGTATGCTACTGGAAAACAATAAATTTCAGCTGTGCATGATAGCACATATTAAGCAATGATACAGCAATGCAAAATTAATAACCATAGGTTTAAAGGAGCTATTTTTTAAGTATAAAAAAGGAATTACATTTATCATATAAGCCAACATATAGAACAGAAGTAGATGAAGTGCAGTACAAGACGACAGCCTGATCGTTTTTAAAGTATAAAACATAGGGTTCGTCACTGAATTAATACTTTTTCATTCAGCAGTAATGGGCGATTTTAATGATATAGTTTCCTCATGTCTTTTTAATGATTCTCATGATTCTAGACAGCCAAACATAGCTAATGGTAGCTATGAGTCAACCGTAGAGACTAATGGCACTGAAATTAAAAATGAATATGTATTTGTCTTATGTTTGTAGCATATTTTTTGCATCTGTAAATATGTATATGTTTTATATCATATCCTTGAATCTATAAATATGTTTTGTTAATTTTCTTATAGGATTCTATTCACCTGGGCTGTGCCTGCAAATAGCCCAGTGAGATCAATGCACTATCCTAGTAAACAAATATAAATATACAAATAAATAACTAAATAGATAAATATGTTCTAATGCTAGATGTGGGCTATCAGGTGATACTTAACCTGCTTTCCTTATCCCCCCTGTTTTTTACTTCAGCAAGACTTTGGAGAATGCACTTAAATTGAAGAATGAAGAAAAACATTTATTGTATCTAGTATTAAAAACAGAGCTAAAAGAACACACTCCACCAGATTCAACAAGCCCTTTGTTTTGGCATGAAAAACAGTTGCAAAAATAAAAACAAATCAACTTTAATTTTTTTTTTAGCTGATCTTGGCTGTTTAAGCATAGGGCAGTGGTGCGCAAATGGGATCGGGTGAAGAATAAAAAAAAAAATCCTAAAATAAGCATTCTAACCAAAATCACTATTTTGCCATTATACTCAATGGCAGGCAGAAGACAACATGGCCAGTGAATAGTGGTTGCTAAGGGGGGGGGCTCAGTGTGGGACCTGTAACTATGCATCAGCAAGCAATCCTATGCAAATGAGGGGAATGATACTGAATCCCAGATTTCCCCTGCATTCTAGTCAGCACCCAACAGTGTAAGAGCACGAATAGCTTGGTGCAAGCCTAGGAGTTAGGTGGCATCATGGGGGGGGGGGTGTCAGGCATACTGTAAGCGGATTGGAGCCCTGTTGCTCAGGTTAGCCGTTAGCTTAGCAGAGCTAAGCAAGGTTGTGTGTCTGAGGCTGCCTAGCATTCTTTACATTGCCTAAGCGGGTGTGCATGCCTCTCACCGGGTTTTAAATGAAAAAAATAAAGTAAAACAGGAAATAGCAGCTCTGTGCACATTTGAGCACTGTGTTTGCGCAGCACGCCCCCGGGCTTAAACAGGAAGGCAATGGGAAGGGAAAACAGCAGTAGGAAGGAAATCTAGGAGAACTAGCATAGCTGGCAGGTGAAATGTATCAGAATCAGCCAATTACACAGGCAGCAGACCAGCCCAGCCCAGAACACTACTATAAAGTATGCAAACAACTTTCCCTCTGTTTTTTCCCGCATACTCTACACCACTGGTGCATACAAGCAGGGAACTGTTAATAAACAAAAACAACAAAATGATAGGGGCTGCAGCAGCTGTCAAACACAACATGTGGAAGAGGCTGAGGGTGGTGATGATGAGAATACTGTTGACCAACCCACAGTGAGGAGACAGAGAAGGGTGTACAGACACAGGGTAACCTACCAGGGGTTACAAGAGCTGGAGATAGTGGAGCACTATAGGGTGGACAGGGACCTCCTACAGCAAATTGTTGAGCTGTGCCGGCCATGACTGACACACAGAACTAACAGAAGGGAACCCATCTCAGTGGATACCAAGATATGTGTAGGCCTAGGAATACTAGCCACAGGTACCTCCCAAAGCCCAACTGGGGATATCATGGGGATCTCACAGGTATCTGCATCCAGAGTATTCCACCAGTTCCTGGATGCCATGTCAGCACATGTCGGTGAGCACGTATATTTTCTCAACACCCATGAGGTGTTGGCCAGCAATATGCTTCCACCAAATAGCAGAATACACTGAGGTAGTGAGTGCTATAGACTGCATGCACATATGCATCAAAGCACCACCCGGTGTGCGGTTTGGGTCTACATCAACCACAAGGGCTTCCCCTCTATCAACTACCAGGTCATGTGTGATGCCCAGGGCATTATAATGAATGTGTGTGCTGGCTGCCCTGGAAGCTATCACGATTCCCACATCTGGCATCTGATGCAGCTGTACCAGAGATTTGCCAATGGGGACATCCCTTAAGGTTACCTAGTGGGGGATGTTGGTTATGCACTGGAGCCGTGTCTTATGACTCCCATCAGAAATGTACACACACCCGAACAAGATCTCCATAATGAGGCACATGCACAGACCATAATTATAACAGAGCATGTGTTTGGGATGCTTAAGTCACGGTTCTGGTGCTTGGACACATCTGGTGGAGCCTTGCAGTACTCACCAGCTACATGTACTCAGATTGTCATCATATGTACCATGCTACACAATATGATCCTGTGGAAACAACTGCAGCAGGAACAGCAAAAGGCATGGCCACACAGCCCACCACCAATACCAAGGCCTGCACAGGCACAGAGTGACTCAGAGGAGGAACAACCAGAGTCTGTCCCAGTAGGCAGAAGTAGGCGTACCCAGTATGCCCTGGCCTTGGCAAAGAGGCAACACATAGCATATACACTGACACAGTAGGGACCCAGGGAATTACACCTCTCTCTGACTCGCACATGTAAAAGGGATGCCAAACATGACACTACCTATGCTCAACCATGTATAGGGAGTGTACTATGTGCATCCAACATAGGCAGCCCTCCAGCACCATTCTCAATACTGGCACAGCCACAATGTAAGTCACTCATGTGTTGTTACTTGTATCTATGATATGGATGTGAGCATGCAAGGGAATCTGGTGGCTGAATGGGATGCCAACAGATAGTAGACACCTATAGTGGCAGCATGAGGTCTGTAACAAATATTGGTGTCACAGTAGTAGCCAGTACTACACATGGTGACAAAACCCACTGCAGGAAATGTGCTGGGCCACATGTGTGTCCATATGACACACACATGCCAGTCAGGGAGGTTCACATACCCAACAACAGTCTCAGCCAGTAGGACAGGTGTAGACAAACACAAACAAAGGCTGTGCTAAGGCCTCTGAATGATGCTTATGGGTAACCTCCCCCCAGGCCTACACAGACAGACTACAGCAGGCCAGGCAGTGAGATGTTAGTTCTGAAGGGTAGGAAGTCAGTAACAAATATGTAGGTCAATCAAACCTAAGACCTGTAGTACACTGATATGCCTCTAGTCAGCATGATAGGTTAAAATACAGAATGAAATGGAATACCTGACATACCAGTACAGTCATAGCAAATCTGTACAAGTATCAGGTGTGCCCCCAATCCTATGTAAAAATGTAGTAACAGTCAGCTATGTCCCCCAATCCTGTGTAGAAATGTAGAAACAGTCAGGTGTGCCCCCCCAATCCTATGTAGACATGTAGCAACTGCCAGGTGTGCCCCCCCAATCCTATGTAGAGATGTAGAAACAGTCAGGTGTGCCTCTCCAGTCCTGTGTAGAAATGTAGAAACAGTCAGGTGTGCCCCCTCCCCCAATCCTATGTAGAAGTGTAGAAACAGACAGGTGTGAACCCCCCTAATCCTGCGTAGAAATGTAGAAACAGTCAGGTGTGCCCCCACAACCTTACATAGACATGAAGTAACAGCCAGGTGTGCCCCCCAATCCTACTTAGAAATGTAGTAACAGTCTGGTGTGCCCCCCCAATCCAAAGTACACATGTTGTAACAGTCAGGTATGCCCCCAAATCCTATGTAGAAATGTAGTAACAGTCAGGTGTGCCCCCCTCCAATTTGATGTAGACATGTAGTAACATGTATGTGTATGTATAATACCAGTGGAACACAGATGACCTGAGGTGGCCAAGGTAGCAGGATAGATTGTAACATTTGTTCAATATGCAGGTATGGTTTGTGTTTCATATTGTGTGATAGTGGTCAGTATGTATACATGTTGAGGTTTGACCTGGTGGTCATTGCCCACTACTGCCAATGACAGGGCCAAGTCCCCACAACTGCAGTGCCAAAGACAATTCCCCCAGTATAACACATGCTAGCTGTAAGCCATTGTAAATGTATGGTGGTAATATGTGTCACCATCTGAAAGATGGACATGGTATGACTGTTGGGCTAGATATGCAAGCCATACACAGGGTAAAGTACCCTAAACATACAGTATATAATGTGTAACCATGAAATGGACACACCCTTAGAAATGTACATGCAAGTATGCATCACATTACCTGGGCTTGTAGTAGGAAATACCGATGTCACCTGGCCCAACACTTGCAGATCACAAAGGTGATAGGACTGATGTATTGGGAAACGGCTGATGTCCCTGCACAAGCTAGCATAACTGGAATGCCCCATGCATATCTGTGAGTCAGATGCAAGTAGTGTCCATAGCACACATGCACCCAGCTCACCCAAACACCACCCACAGGTACCTCTCTGGTCGTATCCCTGCTGTTGGGAATGGGTACAATATGACCCCCACCTGTGTATGGCAATAGCTAAAGAATGAAGCATGCAGTGCAGGTGTCCCATACAGGTGTGACCCTAACTGTAAGTAGCACCCTGCCAGCATCCACACCACCTGATCAATACTGATAGAAAATATTGGCATGAACAGCTAGCACACCTATCCTGTCACCCCAGGAGAATATACTGTATGGCAGTCTGGGACTGTAGGACTGACTGAATGCAACGGTCTGCTACAGCTGGCCTGCATCACCACCAAATGGCCTACAGGCCTCTGTGAAAGGCCTGTGTCCCACCCGTACTGCCAATGTATGTTTTGTCATGGATACCCAAATAACAACATAACACACTCCACATAAGCCATATGCTAGGCCATATGGCTCAGACCACAGTAACATGTCCACCATGTCTCAGTGCATGAACTGTGGACCAACACCAAAACACAGCTGTGATCAGGTGATAACTATAGGGAAAGTATCAGAGAATGTATGCATAATGTATGGAAAAGGTTAGAATATTAGAGGGGGTGGAAGCACGGGCAGCAAGGAATGTGCAAGGTCCGACACACAGCTGTGTACACATGCTATCCCTGGCTGCAAACACAAAAATGGGTGGCTACAAACCTGCCCGTACACCACAATAGGTATAATGTCCTTTCTTATGACCCCTGTCTCTGGGTAACCTGTATGAATCTGTACAGCCGTAAGGCATTGCCACACCAAGATAAGACCATACTGTCACGTCAATGGATGTACACATATGGGATCCTCTGCCAGCACTGTCCCAAGGTGCTGAACTGGATACACAGACCCAGCAGCAAGTGTCTCCAGCTCCCCCTCCAGAATGGCATAACTTTCCATGAATATGTAGGCATTTGACCACTATACTGGACACATCTGCATTCATCCTGTGTTCCCCAGGACATCACTGTGAGCAAAAATGTCCACCTGACAGTATTTGAGGACATAAAACATCACAGTGTATAACAGTATACATCTGACTATCTCTGCTAACACCAGTACCATGTAGCAGAAGCAGCACAGACACAATCACATACAACACACACTATCACTTTCACAGTTGGACTCCATATTGCCAAATGATCTACACATATCCTGCAGAAACAGTTTGCTACCTGTAGGTGTAGAACACAAAGGTCTGCACTGGAGTACAAACTACCTGGAATGGATCCATACATTCAATACAGAAGGGCATACTGGGCATGTTCACACACTGAGAGAAATGAAGGCAATATCAGACATCATACTGAAATGTAATACTGGGCATGCTGACACACTTAAATGAAGCCAATGTCTGCCAACAACAGTGGACCATACATATCTGACAGTTGCAGATGTTAGTGGCATACACTCCTCATTATGCACCAGTCATGCTTTGCACACACATTGGATAGAAATACAGGCATATATCCAATGACAACACACTATAATATGCCAAAAGTAGACATACATAGATGTGTGGAAGAGAGTAACAGTGACAAAGAGCCTTCCATCATGAGGCCTGTCCCACCAAGCACACTGCTAAATGGCTACAACCACATGATGTTTAAATGTCACTCACTGTAGAAATTAGCCACTGGTATCCCTCAGCATTACAGACTCTGTGATGCAAGTGCTAGCTGTGCAACATGACTGTACAAGGCAGTAGTCATCTAGCAGTTGTATACACATACCTGGGGAATATAAACCTGCGTGTGCCTGAGTGTAGTGTGTCTACCTCTAGATGACTGGGTTATGGTCCATGCACACACACTGCCCTCCCCATAGCCCTACTATGACAAGCCTGCTGATGTCATTCACTTTGAAATACACCTTTGATAAAGAAGTAGCCCAGTACTCCATGTGGTGTGTCCTATAACTGCATAATGTGGTAGTGTGCTAAATTAGTTAGGTAGGAGTTCTAATCCCAGACATGGCAACTGTGTGTGTGTTTTTGTGTGTGTGTGTGTGTGTGTGTGTGTGTGTGTGTCTGTGTGTGTGTGTGTGTGTGTGTGTGTGTGTGTGTGTGTGTGTGTGTGTGTGTGTGGTGTGTGTACCTGTCTGTGTAGGGAGCAATGCTTTTTAGGCTAGGCACACTCACTACAATTCAAATGCCCTACTTTGGCAAGGCTGCTGATGTCATTCACTGTGAAATACACCTTTGGGAATGAAGTAGCTCACTAATCTCTGTGATGCATCCTGTGACTGCATAATGCTGTAGTGTGATAGACTTGTTAGGTAGGAGTTCTAATCCCAGACACAGCAAGTGTTTGTGTGTGTGTGTGTGTGTGTGTGTGTGTGTGTGTGTGTGTGTGTGTGTGTGTGTGTGTGTGTATATGTCTTTGTCTGTGCAGGGAACAATGTTTTTAAGGCTGGTCACACTCACTACAATTCAAATTCAAAAGTAGCCCAATCTGTGTAGGGGCAATGTTTTTTAGGCTAGTCACACTCACTACAGTTCAAATGCCCTACTTTGGCAAGCCTGCTGATGTCATTCACTGTGAAATACACATTTGGGAAAGGAATAGCACAGTAATCTCCATTGTGCATCCTGTAACAGTGTAATGCTGTAGTGTGATACAATACTTTGGTAGGGGTTCTATTCCCACACATGACAAGTGTGGATGTTTGTCTATGTGTTTCTTTGTCTGTGTAGGGTGCAATGCTTTTGAGGCCATTCACAGTCACTACAACCATCATAGACCTTCTTTGGCAAGCTTGCTGATGTCATACCCAGTGAAATACACCTTTGGGGAAGAAATACTCCAGTAATCTACATGGTGTGTCCTATAACTGCGTAATGCTCTAGTGAAATAAACTAGCTAAGTAGGAGTTCTAATCCCAGACATGGCAAGTGTGTGTGTCATTCGTATCCTGTGTGGAGGGGGGCTATGAGTGTGTAACAACTGGACTCATTGTGGAGCGGGTTTGCAAATTTCTTATATGGTAGCCCTGTTATATGTCACAATGTCCACCTTACAAGGATAACAGATGTGAAATAGCCCAGAGGCTGGGGTGGTAATCCATACCCCTACATGTGACATCAAGGCCTGGCGAACAAAGTTAGCAACCCTTGTATTACACAGAGAACACTCTCAACCCATGTCTCATACACAAACACACTTGCCTAGGCAACAACTGCTATTTTGGTAGCACCCTACATATTGCCCACAGATAGTAACCATGGTGTGATTGTAGTGGACTACAGAGGGCATGGCACCCTGTCCATCTGTACAATAGGCACATACATGCAGGCAGTGTGCCTTCACTATGTTCCCCACTGGACGCCTGCAATACCTGTGGTGCCATCAAATGTGACCCACAAAGGCCATACCATGCCTTAAACACATGCCCTGTAGGAACAAATGGACATACACCTGGGAATACCTCTATCATGTTAACAGTGTAGGTGTTGGGTCAACCTGCTATCCATGACCAGTTCCCGGCACATGAGGCAAGGACAGGCACATCTGATAACAATCTGTGTACACAACATGGGCCAGACACTCCAGGTACAGTTCCACATGTCACTGTACATGCATGTGGGATGTGTGCACATCCCAGACAATGCCCATGTCATGGACTAAAGAACACATATGTGGCAAGCATTGCACAACAATAGCCACAAACAATAGTTATACAGGTGACTGGATGGTGAATACAATAACTCACCTGTGTGGGCCAATCCAGTCACTGCACCCCTGAGCCATACTGCAGACCATTGTCATGTGGCCTGATGCCAAATTATACCCTTCACCTAGCCTTGTATAGCCTTCTGGCACAGTCAACCACTACACACCCGTGAAGCAATGCATGCATGCATGTCAGCACTGGCACCCTGTGTCTGTGTGTGGTGTATGATGCTTTCAACCACATTCACACTCACTACCACTTCCATTGGCATACTGAAGCATGCTGTCTGATGTCAGACACCTTCATGTATCCTTTGTCCATATAACCTCCAGATAACCCCTGTGGTGCATGCGATACCTGCACATTACTGTATTGTGGCAAACTAACTAGTTAAGAAATGTATTCCTGATGGTGCCAAGTGTGTCAATGTGTGTGAGTCCCTGAGAGAGTGTGGCTGTGTTGAGACTGACACCTGTTCATGTAGACAGGCACGTGTACTACACCTAGCGTATCGCTACCATATCACGGTTGCAGATGTCACTCACCATCACGTATACGTTTGGACAGCTCCACAACATGTAAGCTATGTGGCACAAGAATTAACTGCATAGACATGTGACAGCAATACATAGTCTGTCAGGGGTTTTAAACCTTGTACTGGTAGGTGTGTGACACAAACATGCTTAAGTTTTACTCTCCCACCCCCTCCCTGACTTACTTTGTCTCTGTCTGTCTGTCTCACTCCCTCTCTTGTGAATGTGAAGAACTACACCTGATTTGCATAGAAAGCAGTTTGTGTTTTGTTAGTGATGCTCATGATCAGCTGATGGCCTCTGCATGAATTGCAGCCCTCCTCTAGCTGATTGCATGTGGAACAGCTGTGGGAACATTCCCATAGCCAATTGCATGGAAACACACTCCAATATATAGGAACATCATGTTGGTGTTCGGCATTTTCATTCACTGTGAGCAGGACTTAGATCTGGTGTTTGGCAAACAGCATCACAGATGGATTTGGAATTTACCGCTAACAACATACACTGTGGAAACAGGCCAACACACAGGAGGGGGGTGTGCATGACATGACTACAGAATGTAAGTGTTGCTATTCTGCATTTGGAGTAATGTCAGTTTAACAGGGTGTGTGTGGATATGACTGGTCTACATATTTTAATACCTGTCACATCAGTGCTATGTTTTTGAGGAAACTCCCATCTGTAGGGTCATCTGCAGACTGGGCAGTGTGTGGTGCCTTTTGTTTCTTGTGTTACTCACAGAACACCTGTCTGAGAACTGCAGAAGCATAGTGTGAGGATTGTAGTCAGTACATGGTGACAGCCATGAGAGTTACTGACTTCATATCCCTCATAGGACATATGTCACAAAAAACCCTGTTACAACAGTAAATGTATGAGATTATCACAGCAACATTTCAATATTGGCCCTGTGTTTGTGCCTCCAGTGAACAACTCTGGCAACCATTGTACATATGTCATGCAGTAAGAGGTGCAGATGTTCTGTACACCATTATTTATTAACATCATATCTGATAACAAGCCAGTGAGATATTAGTCTTCTACACATGTTATGTATAGTAGGGGTTATATTTCAGGACATAACCTGGGCATTCTGTGGTTGTGTGTACAGTACTGAGGTCTGTGTACTTATGGTGATTGTCGACAGTGTGTGTATTGCGAATATGTACCTTGGCCTGTGTACAGGCTGTGGTAGATGTCATTATTCTTGGTCCTGTTCTATCTGATGTTACATGCTGCTCCAGTGTATGGTTCCCTATCAGCTTACATGTTTTAGGGCCAAACACACACATGCCCAATACCACAGACAGGCATTGGACCACACTGTGTAGTGGCCCAGTATATGTATGGTTAGCGTGTGAGTGGCACATATGAGGATAGTGTTGATCAGACAGTCCAAATACTGTAATATTAAGCTAGCTTATCATATGTGGCTTTGGCTGTGTTCACATTGGTTGTGGGTATGCACTTTCACACAGGTGTCTGTTACTCTGTGCTGTCACATGCCTGTAGAGCCTGCTATATTTGCAGGTACATGTGTATTCCCTCATAAGAAATGTAGGCCAGTGTTGTGGAAGTCTACCTGTAGCTTGCACTGTGCTTTGTTACATGCCTAGCAGCTTAGTGTACTTACCCAGTGTGATGTTATGCCCAGATATTTGCCAGATGTTCTGCTGACGGCCCACCATAGCTGTCATGTATTTCTGACAAAGCAGTGGGATGCTGTACAGATGTATGTCACTAACTAGTGGGTAGTATGTGACCATGTGAACTCTGCACCAGTGGTTATTATGTGTCAGGACAGACAGGAGTGTGAGAATACAGAACCTATGGGGGCATATGTATTCCAGTAGTTACGTGATATACCCATCTACATGGCTGTTAACATCCACATTGTCAGGCTTGGTCCACATGTTTTGCACTAAGGGGTTCTGTGTATACCTCTGGACTGACCAGAGTGTGTCAGACTGTCCACATTTATTGACCATATCTCTGCTGTAATCCACAGGATCATTACTGTGCTAGCAGTGGTATTGTACTATGATGTCCTTAGGCTGTCTGTCAGTAGCCAATGGTGCACATGTTAAAAACAGATGTGACCTCCCATACACATGTCTGTTAAGACAACCCCTATTACAGTAGCAACAGTCTACATATATACCTGCAATACATACCTGACATCCCCTTGCACTAAGAGGTTGGGACTATTGGGGCTGAGGTAGGACTCCACTCC
Organism: Protopterus annectens; assembly: GCF_019279795.1. Classification (NCBI taxonomy): domain Eukaryota; kingdom Metazoa; phylum Chordata; order Ceratodontiformes; family Protopteridae; genus Protopterus; species Protopterus annectens. The sequence continues at coordinate 1,746,554,760 of NC_056732.1, read as the reverse complement.
ATGTTCTGGACATATGGTGAACATATATGTATATATAATTATCCATATATCTATATAGATATATACACACATACAGACTGACATACATAGATGGATATATATATATATATATATATATATATATATATATATATATGTGTGTGTGTGTGTGTGTGTGTGTGTGTGTGTGTGTGTATATATATATAAACACTCAAATATATACATATACACAGCAATATATGTCTACACATACACAGATATAGATACATATGCACATATACTTATGGATATCTACATATATATTGACATTAATAGGTATATCAGAATAGATATGTATGCACATATAGGTATAGATATCTACATATATATCTACATAAATAGGAATATTTGTACACATAGGATGTGTATACACATATAGCTATATATACATATATTTATACACACACACACACACACACATATATATATATATATATATATATATATAGATATATATATATATATATATATATATATATATATATATATATATATATAGATATGTATATACAAAGAGATCTACACATGGCCATATATATGATGCACTATACAAATGTATATACGGACATATGCATGAATATACATGTGTATGTACATGTAGACATATATCAACATATGTATATTTATATATCCATATTCCTGTCATGTGTAAACATCATGGTTGTGTATACCTTCCCAGATGTATTTCACTGTATGCATCTGCTATGTGTACATTATGATAAAACAACATATGTGATGCAACAGTCATATTAATAACAAGCACTACACAACTGTGGAAGTAAAGGCAATTGTTCAATACTAATCAATATGTGTATTGACAGATATATTGGAAAAGCAACAGTTGTTTTCATAGAGTTCATGGTGAAGTGGTTAAGTGTTGTGACTATAGTGTACAGGGTCTTGGGTTCAAGACCTGCAAGGGATCTTCATTTTGTTGCTGGGCAGAACAAGGGCTGTCGGATACAGAGTGGTTAAGCAGTTTTGAGCAGCTTTAAGCATGTTTGCTCAGGTTTGCGCAAAGCTAAGCAGTGTTAAGCTATGGGTAAATGTACAGGCACTTACACAGTGTAGGCTTCGCTTTCCAGCACACAAAGCAGCTTAGCTGTTATATTGGAGCAATGTTGATACCTGCTAAGCATGACTTAGCCCTGGTAACCAGTTCTCATCACCCAGTCTGATAACATAGCAGGGTAATGACATCTGTAATAAGTGTATGTACTGCAATGTACAATACATGCATCAATTTGCTGTCATTAGAGTAGCAAGGGGTGTGAGTGTTATGTCTGGGACACACAAGTATATGAGGCCTGTACAGCACTGTACAGCACTGTTATCCATGTGAATGTGTTACATACAGTGATACTAGCCCAGGGTACGTGCTGTCACCTGACATGTAGTGCATCATGGCGGTAGTACTGTTGACAGTGCTTTCCCAGGAAGAGCAGAGTGCTAAATATAATACTGACAACAGGCACACCTGCAGGCATAGCTGTACTGTGAGGCCTCCCTGTTGTATCCCTGGTGTGTGAACTGTGTCACAGTATATATCCCCTACTGGATAATGATCCAACATGTGGAATGTACCTGTAGACTGCCGGCTGTACATCACATGTTAGTGAGGGCTTCCAACATGTAGTTATGGCATACATATTGTTGTCAAATGTCTATCTATCAACACATTCATCCTGCTGCATAGCTACTTGTCAAGCTGATGACTGTCAGTCCCTGTACAGATGGCAGGTATCCAGCTGGGATATGTACAGGCAACCTATGCTTGATTGATACTGACATGTCTGCCCAGCTGTGTAAGACCTGGCACATATGGGGGACAACACCCTGTATGCACCCCATGCCACGGGTACCTCCACTACACTACCACAGTGAACAGAACATACTTGGGTACAGGTATCCATCACAGGCACTAACCATGTGTTGTAATACATGTTGCATACATGTCAACTTGATCACCTCAGTGGCCATGTGCAGGAGGCACCCAGAGGATTGGCTGATGCATGTCACTCTCACCCTGAGGGTCACCACAGCGGTGTCTGTTGATAGACTGCCTGCTGCCACATGGCAGGTGGCAGGATACCATTGTACACACATCCCCTACACAACCCATCTCTCCATGGACTGTAGCTAGGTACACAGCTATGACCACCTGCAGCGATGCACCCCTGTACTGAAACATGTGTATGTGTGCATTACAGAGTATAGCAGTGTCTGTGTGTTAGCACACCTGTACTTGTGGCTGCTGCTGTGTGGGACATAACATGTACCATGTTATGCTCCTCTCCATACCGGCTACATGAGCCTTGCAGTACCAGCATGACAATATTGTACAAATGGGTCTATAGGCATGGGATACCCATTGAGTTCTGGCAAGTGTGTGTATGTGTGCATGTCTGTATATCTGTAGGGTACAGCCTTCCAAGGCCACATACTCCCATTACAGTATCCACTCCACACAATAGTACAGATAGTGTTATTGCTGCCCATAGGTGAGGCATGACAATGCAACACCCTACTATGCCTGTAGCATGTGCATTAGATGCATATCCCTGTAGTACCACTGTTGGGATATACAATGGGTTGTATCACAGTCATGGGCAATGTGTGATGGTGGGTATGTCAGGGAGTGATCATGGGTTTCAGGGAGTACAGTATCCACTGGGGGATGTGGGTGCTGTGTACACTGTCATTACACCAAGGTACACCTGATATATGTCCCATGTACCACTTTATGGTTACCACTGTCACCATCAACCATACGGTAACTGACACCACAATCCAGCTCAGTTATGCATGTGCTGTGTGCAGCCTACCTGTAACACAGAGGACATATGGTCAAGTTAGTTAGCAGAGATAGGCCCAGGTCTCTTGGATGTGTTTCTGCCTGTTATGTGTCTGTTAATGTATATATGAAGGTATGGCACACTATGTATTGTCCATATACAGCCATTACATCCCCCATTAGCATACTGTACATGCCTGGTGATGTTCTGCATGTAGCATGTAACCTGGAACACACCTTGCCCTAAACTCTGTGTGGTGTGTGCAATGAAAGCCACAAACTTCAGTAGCACTACATACCTAGGTAGGGGTCTAGTCCCAGTGTTGCCAAATTAGAGTGTGCATGTATGTGGATGGGTCTACATCAGGATGCAGATTATACATGACCCAGTGGGTCATATGTCCATGTGGCACAGGCAATAACTGTTAGACAAACCTGTGATATGTGTTCAACTGCACCCCAGATATCTCACAGCCATAGTGTCACCACAGTGCCATACCTCATTGTGGAATATGACTGCAGACCATTCTTGTGCTGATACATGTACCAAAACCAGAGTAATTCCAAAGGCAAAAGAACATCAACCAGCGGTAGTACTTCCAAAAGGCGAACTTTAATAAAGGCAGAATGCAAAAAAACACGTAATAAAGTCAAGCGCTTTCGCCTGGTTCCTACCAGGCTTTATCAAGATAAAAAAGTGTCTTAATATATGCTTACAATAAATCACATGATTTCTAATCAATCAATTAATTAAAGCAGTTCAATTCAATGGCACTTCTCTTAAAGAACTATACATCACATTAAATCTACAAAACCTAATACTGGCGTTAAAAACATTTTAAAAGTTTTCTATATAAATCAGAAAAACACATTTCATTAAGTTAATGTAATTTTCTGTGGCTACCAATTAAATAAATAAGTGAAACCAATACATAGCCCTACTAAATACATATAAACATTAAACATTAGCCTCAAGCCTATAACATGTCCGATTCCTTTAAAATACATAAGTAATCAAGATATGTTTGGCTTATAGCCTGGCCCTTCTTAGTCTAAGAACACTGGTATTGCTAACGTTATCATTGAGTCCAGGAGATTTTGAGGCATTAAGTTTTAATTGCCACAAAAGTTCTTTGTACTCAAGGAGTGTTTCCCAGTCACCCCCTCTCTGATCCTGTACAACTTGTTCCAAAACCAAAAATTTGAGCTGCATGCTAGGACATAAAGTCAAATGCTTATAGAAGGCATTAGTGTCCTTCTTTTTAGAAACCTCATATAAATGCTCATATATTCTACGTCTTAGAGGTCTTTCAGTTTTTCCCACATAGAAACTACAGCATTGAGTACACATCCCCAAGTACAC
>NC_056732.1:1746433085-1746545585 GCF_019279795.1 Protopterus annectens | reverse complement strand
CAGCAACAACAAACTGTACACACAACTCAATAGGTATGGCTGCAGCTTACCTGTCAGTGGGACAGATATTATATTGTACTACACTTTGTGCTATGTGTTTGTAGCCATGTTCCCTGTGTGGACACTATTATTGCTGGCCTGTTACAGACTATTCACCTGCATGCCATTGTCAGGGCCACTATGGTTCCATATATGCCTGTGGTAAGCTTGTATGTGATTGCTGCACATCTGTCATTCTTTGTTATTGGGGATATCTATGCATGCTGTTGGACATGTTCCGGGATTATATAGACTTTTACTACCCACATATGTTCTATAACAGTGACACAATAGCATGTTTAGGGAATATTTGCCAGCAGAACCACCTCTCCAAACTCATCTGCTCATGTTACCAGGCCACATCACATGTGGGACCCAGCCTGGGGCCTCCTCATGTACTGGTCCAGCACTAATTTCAGGTGGAATCAACTCAGGGGATGTTGTCCCCTCCGGGGGCACACACAGACATGATCTTGTCCCCTGAGGTCAGGTCCAGGGTCTGTTCCATAGCGAACTCCACGGATACATGTGGGATGTGCTACATCACCTTGTGGCACCCAGTACACATTCACAGGGTCCACATGCTCTTCCTGCTCAGCCTCCAGACCAGACACCTTTTGGACATGGACTGCTGTTGTGAGTAGCAGTGGGTGGGAGGCTTGTTCCCATTTTGTCCATATTGGGGCCCATGGGACTTCCACATCACAGACCACACACACCATCCAGGGTGTTTACCCACCACATGTGTCATATACCACCTCTGTAGGCTCTCCTCTATATCTACCAACCCGGGCCACCTCCACAACTATACCTGCCATACTTCCCCATATTCCCATTCCCTACATCACAGACAAGGGCAATGTGGTCCCAACAAGGGGTTCACATGTGTCATACCCATACATGTTGCACACACTGACAGCTATATATATCTGGGGGTATTGCTATGTGTGCTGTTCCCTCGCACATAGCATGCAGCACTGTGGTTGTAATTTTGTGGACATGTATTTACATACATATATATATATATATATATATATGTGTGTGTGTGTGTGTGTGTGTGTGTGTTTGTATATATGCAGACATGTGCATATAGGTATATATCTATATATGTGTAGATATATATGCTGTTGTATATATGTGTTTATATATATGTCTACATATGGGTATCTGTATATCCCCACATCATACATAAAAAAACTTCTCTCTAAACTTAAGACTTGCTCCAATGCCCCTGACAACATCCCCTCTATCTTTCTAAAACTAGAAGCAGACAGCATTGCCATTCCCATTAGTATACTCATCAACAGATCCATACAGGAATCATATGTCCCTAAACTATGGCGTACCACCTTTATCCTACCCCTCCACAAAGGAGGGAAAAACAATAACTACTCCATCTTCCGACTCATAGCAGTTCTATCTCTTATTTCAAAAATTCTTGAGAAATATATCAACCTCCAGCTAATGCCATTCCTTGCAAATAACCAAATCCTCACCCCAACACAACATGGGTTCCATCCTGGCCATAGCACAGCAACAGATCTTCTTTCATTTCTAGACATAGTAAACCATGCCTGTGACTCTGGTAATCTAATATCCACTGTCCTCCTCGACCTCTCCAAAGCTTTTGATACTGTCTCCCATACCCACCTTCTTACCCACCTTTCTAAACTTAACCTTTCACAAAACACAATTACCTGATTTAGCAGCTACCTCTCTGATAGATCCCAGGCTGTGAAATGAAAAACTGGTACCGCTGCCTTCTTTCCAACCCCAACTGGGGTACCCCAGAGATCCATACTCAACCCTATGGTCTTTAATATTTTCATTAATGACTTCCACACATCAATTCCCAACACCAGAATAGTACAATATGCAGATGACTCAACACTAGTCTGCTCTACCTCTAACCTCCTTGAGCTCCAAATTAAAACTCAATCTGCTTTCTCAACCACTGAGAAATGGATGCTTCAAAATCATCTCTCCCTAAATGCCAACAAATCTAAATTCTTACTATTCTCCCCATCAAAATCTATCCCACTTGACAAAACCTCCTTTAAAATTACCAGCCATGCTAACTCCACTATAGAAATTGTTCCTTTTGCCAAACGTCTTGGGGTTACTATTGACGAGCAACTAAAATTTGATACCCATATTCAACTAAATATTAAGAAAACCCATCAGAAACTTGACATGCTGTACAGAAACTCACACTTCTTGTCCCCCTCAACTAAACAGACCCTTGCCTCAACCTACTTACTACCCTCTCTGATGTATGGTGCTCCCTTACTAACCAATCAATCTATCTTCCTCCAACTCTTCTAAACTGGAAACCTGCTACAATAAAATCTCAAAGTTTGCACTTCATCCAAATACTCTACTCACCACTGTATACCTCTCCACCAGCTGCAGTGGCTAGAACTTCCCAATTACCTGGACTACATACAACTCTGTGCAGCCCACAAGCTTATTTTCAAACCTAATACATGTCCAGCACTTGCTAACATCTTACCTTCATACACCCCTCACAGACCCCTAAGATCTGCCCACCAAAACCTAATCTCCATGTATAAACCAAATCGTCCCACTGGGCAGCTACTTCTATCCTTTACCTTAGCCAAAAAATGGAACTCTCTCCCTCCATCTCTACGAATCTCTGAAAACTTTGAACACTTCAAAACCCAGCTCCATTTTTACCTCTCCCATAGTTGGAAGTGCAACTGCTCTCTACCTACCTAACTTCCTTAACTCATGATCACTTTTATCACATTCAAAGTCCCATTTTTTCCTTACTTACCAGGGATCTGTCCCTCGATAACTACTTTCAGATCAATATCTGGCATTTCTAACCTATGAACAAATTCTACTCTCTACTACTGTTCTCAACCTACAAACATGCAAATATGTATTATATATTGTATATATGTTGCAGTTTAACTGTTCTTAGTTTGCTATTTAATACTTGCAAGTTGTTACTGCACCTTTTTGCTACTGTGTATTGTATTTTGTTAACTTTGAATTATCTAGCTTTTCTCTGTACTATGTAGTCTGAATTATGTAGTTTATACTTTGTATTATGGAGCTTTTCTCCCCGGGCCTCCACTGAAAATGGGCTCTTTGAGCCCAGTGGACCTGTCCGGTCACCAAACTGGAAATAATAATAATAATAATAATAATAATAATAATAATAATATATATATATATATATATATATATATATATATATATATGTGTGTGTGTGTGTGTGTGTGTACACATATACATACCTATATATGGGGTACATTCAGACATCAGGTCCACAATCTCACAACAGGTGCCACAGATGGACACAGCCTAACATTAGGGGGGTATATGTAGGGCCAAATTGCAGGTAACCCTATTACACACCTATGGCATTCCAGCATGCTACAATACAGGTTAACCTGAGTATCCTGCAAGTGGTGGGATGTTGAACCCATGTGTCCATCATTATGGCATTACTTCCATCATCAGCTATTGGCCACAGTAATATACATGCTTCCCATTACACAACACACACTATGATGGCTTACATCTTATAAGTCAGTGCTGCTTTGCACAGTTGATGGGTATGGCCCACTACCCATAGGGACAGACACTATTGTCCTTAGGAGTTTTTTAGCTGAGCATCATTACAACAACAACACCTGATGGCACATATAAATCATTCCACATCATCTATCCCATTATTATGGACCAAGTACTATAGTCAATTACATGCATATATACTTCACATACCTGTTATGGGAATGATGTCTCTTCTGAATAGTTTGCTGGATGGATTTTTTTTCTTTTTGTGTTTTTTTTTTTTTTTTACTTTCACTCACTCACTCTCTCTCTCTCTCACTATCTATCTTGGTCTCTCTCCAGTAAATGGAATGAGCTGCTTTGAATAGATTGCAGCATGACTTTTGTAGTTGATGCACATGATTAGGTGATGGCCTCTGCACCAATCAGTGTCCTCCACTTGCTACCTGCATGCAGCATGCTGTGTAGTACAACCAATTACCACTGTCATGGCAATCCACTACTATATATCCCTACATCATGTGGGCATGGTCCCTTTACCTTTCCTGTATGGTGGACATCCTTCCTGTGTGTGGGCAGCAGTGTTATAGACAGCAGGTAGCAATACCTCTTACAAGAGAACTTGGACACTCAGGCCAGCTACATATTTGTATGAGGTTCCAGAACTACAGACAGAGTGTGAGTAGTGTTATTTTATGCACTGTCTAGCACCAGTGTTACAGGGTTTGTGTGCACATACTAGTCTAACATGGACTGCAGTCTGTCTGCATAGCTCTCAACTGTGGGCCTATCCACTTGATGGCCAGAGGTGTGCCTGTTATGTTTTGTCTGCCCATCACACAGGTCTGGTGTCAGATATATCACTGGCTGTGTGTGTGAGTGTTAGCAGTACATGGCTACATCCATTTGTGTTTCTAACTTCATATTCCTGACTAAGAGTATGTTGCAGGCTATTCTGTAACATCAACAACTTGCTTAGTGTATGACAACACTATTTCACATATGGGCCTGTGTTCCAGCCTCTGTCCATATCACATGCTGTCAGGGGTTGTTATGTAGTGGGCTGTGAGTATGTCATGTTGCCATTCCTGCCATCATTCCACTGCTGTTGTAGCCCCCACACATATTGTGGGGTTGGGTCCATATATGTGTGGGCTTCATCTGCACAATACATGTGTGCCCTTAAGCACTCCAGAGGCCAGTGTATGTTACAGTGGTATATGGCACTGCATGTCAGTCTATGGGGGATGCACCATAACTAACCTAGGCTGTTACAACATGTGGGGGTATCAGTGGTAAGCTGCCTTAAGGAATCTGGATGTACATTACCATACAATTCACCTTGGGTAAATGCAGACCTACTGCTTCATGCCATACAGACTGTTATGTTTGTCAGTGTGATTGTGATGGTGTCAGTTATGCCTTGTTATGTAACAGATAAATCCCATTGTGTCAAGTGAGGTCTTTACCCCCTAGGGATTGTGTACAGAGTGTATATAGAGACTGCTGGACTATACATCTGCATTACCTACTGTTGATTGATTGTTATCCTGTGGCCCAGTCTGAATTTACTGTTGTACTACTTGAAGGCCTTGGCCTGGACAGCAACATTCATAAACCTTTCCAGAATACTATATTAATTTATCTGTTTGACAGCTGCATTAGTCTGTTTATATGCATGTCAGCATCTAAACAGCGATATGACATGGCATATATACAACTGTAATAGTACACAAATAAAGCTTTCCCATGTATGCAACCTGTGTGTGGTGTTATATCCTTTGACCTCTCTGTGTGTATATGTTGCAGGCAACAATTGTCGTTTGTATGGGTGGCTCATACAGTGTCCAGTTGGTAAGGTGGCAACTGTAGGTATAGTGGCTGTTCCATATTGTGTCCACCTTCTACATATGTATCTTCCTGTACATATCTGTGTGTGTGTGTGTGTATATGTGCAATTACATATATATGTATATATATATATATATATATATATATATATATATATATATATATATATATATATATATATATATATATATATATATATATATATATATATATATATATATATATATATATATATATATATATATATATCTGCATATCTGTGTCTGTGTATATGTATCTTAGGAATGTTGATTGCTTCCACATTGTACATTCCCTATGGTAGCCAAACTGTACTGCATGATATGTTACTGATACCAGCCTGACATCATACAGGTGGTTGGAGTACTGTTAACATCTTGTGCCCATGTTGTGTCAGGTCCTGGTTATGGGATTTGCAACAGTTGGTATTGTATTGCAGGGCAGACATGTTTGGCTGTGAGGGGTATATCTATACGTACAAGAGATATGTTGCTTGGACCCCCTCACCCCCATTAATGGTGCATGTGGACATATATGTTTTTGTTATGTTCTCTTTTATAACTATAGATATATGTCTGTATATACATATATAGATATATATTTACACACACACACACACACACACACACACACATATATATATATATATATATATATATATATATATATATACATAGACATATATATCTATAGATGTATGCAAATGTGTGTGTATATATATATATATATATATATATATATATATATATATATATATATGTATATAGTTATATATAGCTATATCTGTATCTACATATATAGATATGTTATAACTATTTAGATATAAATATATATACACACACATACATGTACATGTTTAAATACATTTCTTCCACTGTTGAATGATTGGGCTGTATGGTATGTTTGTGAAAACATCAGGGTTATGTATATTTGACAATGCTTAGTGATAAATCACTTTGGCTATGGTGTGCAGGGTCCTGTGTTCGAGCCTTGCAAGGGCTGATTATTTTGTTGCTGGGCAAAACAAGGGCCACTGGATACAGAGTGATTAAGGCACTTTTAAGCAGGTGTAAGCGGGTTTGCGCGGTGGTAAGGACTGCTAACTTCCGGTTACAGTTTCTTATACTGATTTAGCTTCTAAATTGCTTATCCTGTAAAGGCATTGCTTACCCCCATGCAAACAAGCTGAAACCCACTTACTGCTGCTTAAAAGTGCTTACTCCCTCTTACCTCCCCGCGCTAAGTTCTTTAAAAGAAAATAAAAAAGGGTTGATAGGAAAATGGTGAAAAAGGGGCACAGAGACGGACAGACAGTAGGGAAAATAGCTAGGGATGTGCAGGAAGGGTGTAGGGAAGGTCCATAGCTGCCCATTTTTTCTATAGCAACAGCTGTGCATATACACTGAATTTGGAAGTCGATTTGGACACTCAAACCCCTGAGAGAAAACAAACAGGATGCATACAGGGGCAGTATATGACACATGTGGGTGGTACACACCTTGATGGGGAAGGGTGTTGGGAAATCAGAAACCCATGAGCCCCCTAGCAGAAACAGTGGGACTGAGGTCCCCACCCATGGGCAGTCACCACTGCACCTTCACTGCCCCGAAGGTGGCTGTGCAGGGGGCTGAGTCAGAGAGCCAGGCAGACCCTCTAGTCATGACACATGGCCCTCGAGCTGGCATAGCAGATCTTCGACCTCCCTGCGGAGCTCACTATGCACCACGATCTGGACTTGGCGATGGGTGACAGGTTCCTGTCCGTGCCCGCTCCCTGGGGGGGGAGCGAGCCCCATCCCCTGAGGTGGTTCCACCCAAAAGTAGTGCAGGACCAACAGACAAGGAGGTCCCAGGTTGGGCCCCAGACATGCTGGTGCCTGGTGCCACAGCCAGCTGAGGTGGGGCAGGTGTGTCCGCTTTGACCCGCACTCCAATATTTGCTATGGTGTTTATGTTTTATCAACATATGTGGGTTAGTAATAGCCAACACATTCCAGGATTAGGTATAACAGCATGCATAGATATTCCCATTAATCCAGACACCAGATATGGATCAGTTGCATAGCAAACAGAACATATGCATATATAGGACCACAGTGGTAATTACAACAGCATGCAGGTACATTGATGGCACCATGCCATCAATTTTGGAGTATTTTAACATAGCACATGCATAGAAACAGAATTAAATAATTATCAAACAATAGGACATATGTCCCAACATTACAGTGAAGTCATCATGTACCAATTGAGTTGGGTATTTAGTTTATTGTTGCAGATATGTTGGGGGCGGGGGGGGGCAATGTCAATTAACTGGTATATTCCGGTAGTTCGCATTACTTTCCTAGTCAGTGTTGTTATCTGTACCTTATAAGTATTACTACACTACCCTATTGCCTTAGTTTGGACAGTGATATGGCTGTCGACAACTATATACATGAACTGGTTTTACCTGCAGTATACCCATCTTACCTGGTATACCTGTGGAGGAATTGTTTGTTAACACTGTTTCTACACATACTCCCAGATTCCAGGTTGATGTTATGTACATACCTGTCCATCTCTTTTTGCACAGACTCTGGCCATGTCTTGACTACATGCATTTGAACCGGGACATATGTACACTATTGCCCTCTTCAACCTTTAATGACTTACAACACTCTTATACAGGATTTCTAGACAGTTATATTATGTAGCACAGTATGGATGACAGTGATGAGTGATATCTTATTTTTCAGAGCAACTGCAACACTCACATTGCCATACAATACCAGAGTAAACAGTACCAGTACAGGGTATCAATCTTTTATTTCTAGGCAGTGTTTGTATCTGATTTACCTATACAAAAACTGCCTAGAAATAAAAGATTGATACCCTGTACTGGTACTGTTTACTCTGGTATTGTGTTTGTATCTGATGGACCTACTGCGGTGGTGGTGCTGCGGTAGCATTGTCACCTCACAGTAAGACATTGTCCTGTTTGATTCTCAGCTAGTGCATCTTCTGTGTAGAGACATGCATGAATGGGCATACCTTCGTTGAAGTTTGTGCGTCAGGGCCGGCAACTCGGCACGTAAAAATCTATTGCCAATCATTAGCGGACCGGAGTTCCACTGTGGTGACCCCTAATAAGCCGAAAGACACAACAACAACAAGTTTCTATCTGATAGACCTGTGGGAGCAATGTTTGCTAGCACTACCTGAATGTTGCCACATAAAGTGCCAGATTTTACATTAGTATTATGCCCTTACATCTCACTCTGTTACTGTACACACTCTGGTCACAGCTTGACAACATGGGGGTGTAGATGGGACATACTTGGCTTATTACTCTCATAACAGTTTGGGGATTTGCTAGAGTGACAGGTTTGTTCTTATATATGTGTGACAATCAGTTGTATTTCTAGTTTGCAGCCTATACATCTGGGATCATCCACCTGATTTCCCAGGGGGACAGAGTGACAGGCAGCAGATATCGGCCACTTTACTGGACATTCTGGACATATCTGTACAGATGTGGGGTATGATTTTGTATGCAGACTACTACCACTCCCAGGATTCGAACCATGGCTGTGTGTGTTAAAAATACAACAGTTCACGTCTCAGTTGCATGTGTTATTTGGATTTTGTTGGTTGTCTTTTCACTGTTTTCTGTCTATGTCTCTCTCTGTTGTACTAAATTACCTCTGGGGATTACACCAGTCATATGCAGACATTCCTATACATTTTTTATTTATGTTGCACAGTGTGGGTAACTGCGTAATACAACAGCATTATTAAGTGATTGTAAATCTACATTTCCCTATGATACCAGAGAAAACACATGCAGTCCAGCAGTTAGACCTTCATTGTCAGGCTATTATGCTTTTATTTACATACAACCTATATGAGACTCTTCCTGCCATATTCTCTGGTGTATGCAGTACTTGCCTTAAACAATACAGGTATTATACAGGCAATTAAATTACTAATACTTTTAGATTTATTTCCTATGACAGTACATGCAAGAGTATTACTAACCTGCCTCGCTTCACAACCTCTCCAAGTGACATCCATGGGCTTCCTGGTTCGCAACCCACTCACCTGCCTCTGTGAAGGACATAAGAGGAATATTTAGCCATATCTAGCCATAATATACATGAGCTGGCAATTATTACACAGGTAGTAGATTGATACTTACACACTTCTGGGACCTCTCCTGTCCTCCTAGCCTCTTGGATCCAATGATCCAAGAGATCACCCTTTTGCTGCTTCAGGTCAGCATAGTGATGCCTGACATGCTCACCAGTTCGGGGTATGCCAGTGGCACTGGGGAGATCATGGGTGAGACGGTCCTGGGCTTCCACTTTATATTGGGAACCCTGATACTGGCCCTGCCGCAGCCTCTGCTCATGGTCTTTGACAAGGAGTCGTGCCATGACTCTGGGCTCCTGGATGCCCCAGCGCTGTGCCCGAAAGTGCACACCCTCTCCCATTCCAGACATGGTGCCTGCAAGGGGAAGCTACAACCAGTTATGAGATGTATTCCCGCCTGCTGGGTTTAAATAGGGCTGATTTCCTGCACTTAGCCATGATTGGACAGTTTTGAAAAGGCTAAGCTATGGGCAAACCTGCTTACCTAAGGTTGGCATTGTTTAAAGGGGTAGACCAACGGGCAAATTGAGTAAGCTGACCTACACATTGCTTACACCTACTAAGCTGGCCTGTGTAATGCTTAGTGCTGCTTAATATTTAATTTGCATTATATTTGCTTTTTGGCATTGATTTATTATTCATTACATGATATATATATATATATATATATATATATATATATATATATATATATGTATATATATGTCTGGTATCCATGATTCATGTGTACGTACACTGTATGGGGTCCTTGTGTTTATTAGGGGACTTTAGCAGTTTATTACAATTACACCTCACATCTGGGCTTACTGCAGTACTCCAGTTCACATATGTAGTGTCTTATAGAACATAAGACTGCATATAAATTCCTTTCACATGTTCAGTTTGATTTTACTATAGTGGGGATTTGTTTGGAGATACCTCAGTTTTATGTACTGCTGTGATGGCTTAGTGGTTAACTACTTTGCATATAATGTACAGGGTCCTGGGATCAAGACCTGCAAAGGCTGTTTATTTTGTTTCTGGCCAGAACAGCGGCTGTTGCATACAGAGTGATTAAGGCACTTTTAAGCACTTGTAAGCAGGTTTACGCGGATTTACATGAGGGTAAGCAATGTTAACCTCCCAATAAATATGCTTACAGAGAGCTAGGTTCAATATTGCTTAGCCTGTGTGCATTGCTTACCCCCGTTCAAACGGGCTTAAACCCACTTACTACTGCTTACATATGCTTACTACTGCTTAATAGTGGTTACACTTGCTTACTAGTGTTTACTCCTGCTTACCACTGCACTAATTTAGACAGTAATGTCTAATGGTTCTTGGGAAGATGGGGGATTTGGAAGCTGTATGGAGTTATCATTCATTACACATTTTACCTTCCATTTGTATCCCTGATTCCTGTGTACATATACTGTATGGCACATGTGATTATCTCTGGACTTTGCAACATTATGACACTGACACCTCATATCTGCGTTTAATGCAGTACTCCAGTTCACAAATATATGTTATTTAGTAGGTTTGTTTGTGTCTTTTGGCTTTTTCCGGTTAGGGGTCGCCACAGTGGAACTCAGGTCCGCTAATGATTGGTAGTTGATTTTTGCATGCCGAGTTACCAGCCCTGACGCACAACCTTCAACGAATGTATGCCCATTCACGCATGTCTCCACAGAAGACGTTGTTATTTAGTAGGTTATGCAACTAAACATATTGGTCATAAAGTGATTTGACATGGAAAATGGAATTTTCTGCAGTGGGAGTTGAAGTGGGAATGACTGCTGGTAAGGCGAATGCTCTGCCCACTACGCTATTGCTATACTGCTTTATTTGCATATATCTTGCTGTTTATCCTCTTCTGTCATTTAAGCTGCATTAACCAAAGCTAAGCAATTGGCAAACCCGTGCACCTACGGTTAAATTTAATCTGTTTCATAAAAGTAAAGTATCTTTATATTTTTTGTGTTAACTATTGCTCTTGTACATGTGGGGGGATGTTGCTGGTGGTATGTGTACACCTATGAGCTGTCTCACTCATTCTGTTAGGACTTTCTGCTGTTCTTCTCTACAGGGGCATGTATATTCTGAGAACTCTGTTCTCAGACATGCCCCCACTCTTACATGCTCCATGTAAACTTAAGAGCTTAGACAGTGCACCTTCATTAATATGCATGGCACGCTGTCGTCTTGCTTCTAAACGGCCGTGTCCATGCAGGACTAAGCTAGTCCTGCATGGAAGAATAGTAAATCCGGGGGACTGAAACTGTAGGTGCTATGCTAACAAATAATCATGTTCCGTGGACATGGAAAGTTAGAATATATCAATATTTTTCTTCTTTTTAAGTGCATTATTTGGAAAGACAGAAATAACAATAGAGCAAAAAAGCTTTATGAGGTTTAAGTAAACAACCTACATTTACAATTATATCTCACTCTCAAAAAAATAATAAAACAAAATAAATAAATAGTAGTGCAGATGTTTTTAAAATGAAAGTTTTCTAGTAAACAAGAAACCATTATTCAAACAAATTGCAAAAGGAAATTGACTAAGAAAACAACTAGCTTATACAAAGTGATACATACAGTACCTCATATCAAACATAAGGATACTCTAGGCACAAAGGAGGGTCATTTTTGAATAGAGTTAAATTCCCTGCTGAGACCTACTTTTAAGTTACTTTTCAAAATACTGGAAGGTAAAAAGACAAAGGCAATTATCTTTCACAGCAATACAAAATGGTGTTTTGGATGTAGCTTGTGACTTTGAAAAGGAAAAGATATGAAGTGATATTTGACAGTCATCAACATACTCTCTGCTAAATGGTAAAATGCTGACAATCTCCTTCAAAAGCAGTTATTGTTATTGTCAGACTTATTTAGCCAGAACTGTCAAATAGACACTTTTTTGATTGTATCCTTAGATTAGTACTTATTTGAGAAACTGACATATATAATTTAGAAAAAAATCCATATTTATATAATCAAACTGTATTTACCTGAATGCAGTGTAGCAAGAGTATGACTTTAGTTTTCAGCAATACAGAACTTATTTAGTTTTACCAGCACTTTACATGTCAACTGTGTATATGCATGTTTAATGTTTAAAGAAAATCACAAGAGTGCAGAATGATGCAAATAATATGTGCAACTTTTACTAAAAATCCTTATTAATTAAATATTAAAAATGAAGTCAGAGGCAAGCACAGAGATTTCTAGTGGTGACTTCAGCTGGCTTCCATCTACACAGTGCCATAGTATTGACAAACATATCATTTGAAAGTGAGGAAATCCTTTTGTATAGTTTTGTAATATATTATTTTTGTCCCTGGTGCTTGTTGACCATCAAGTTCCTCATATTCTGACACATGATGAGACCACATAATTCTATCAGCTATTAGGGTTTTTATATAGCCATTGATCCCCTAAACAGTAACTCTGGCAAGTGTAAATGTTCACTTTGCCTGGTCACTGCACATACCTGCTTCGGCTCATATGGTTTCGTACTTCAGTATGCATATTACTTTGTAGGTATACTTGCGCATGTCATTACTTAGAATTTTCTACACCATCCTGCTTCCTCTGTTTGTCAGTATTTCACTGGACTAAGTTGCATTCTTATACCATCCAGATGGCAAAGCCAGAAGGAGTTGGTCACTTGCATCTTCCCCAGTCAGCAGTCCCAGGTAACTAATCAATCCTGAATTGCCAGGCCTTCATCCCTCTATATCACAGAGCCAGCTTTGCCAATTATAAGCATGCTTCTACAACATCCATGTTATATGCTGTTGCTGAATATGACGATTAGGTGCTCAGTAGCGTATGATTTGTATCATTCATATGCACTCTGGAGGCTTCACCCAAGTTGTCCCATTTAAAAGAATCATACCTTCATTGTTTTTTACCTTTCAGCTGCAGTTGTGATTCTAAAACCATGTGTCCAACCTTTTCAACATCATGTTTGTGAAACCTCCCTACAGCAACTACTTTTCCGTTACTATGTGCTGCCATATGTTTATATGTGCAATTACTGTACATCAGACATAAGATCCTGACACTTCTGTTATTTCCACAAGGACCACTCTACAGATCATCCCGGAATGGACTCTGCCACTACACATTTCCAGTTCTTCCTTCAAATGCAGGTATTCATTGAGTGGTTATCCATTTGAGGAACTAAATTCCCGAATTTAGCTCTCCAAGCCACTCAATGTTATATCACAGCACTTGGCAATTAAGAGTTTATGCTAATTACTGAGAAAATACTCTCATATTATTTTGCTTACTTAACCACTGCACAGTGGCATGATTTGTTATCAAACTGAAGTGCCTACATGAAAAAAAAAAACAATATATATATATATATATATATATATATATATATATATATATATGTGTGTGTGTGTGTGTGTGTGTGTGTGTGTGTGTGTGTTTAAGCAGCAAAAGTCCACTTTATAGCTAGACACATTTTGAAAGTCTGAATATCACTTTTTTACATTCCTCATCTTCTAACTGATACAGCACAATGGGTACCCCTCATCTTGGGATAGTACTGTCTCCTCTAAAATATGTCTGACACATTGGTATCTATGGCAAATGCATTACTAAATGACACACTAGCACAGGCTTAGAAAAATTGATCCTTTTCAATTCATCAAAGGCTCTGTCTGTCTCAAGAGACCATTATTTATTTGCAGGAGCTTTTTCCTTTGTGAGTGCTGCCAGCATGCAGACAATAGTCACCAGATTAGGCACAAATTTTCTGTAATAACTGGTTAATCCAAAAAATGTCTTCAGTATCCCTTAGCAGATGATGGATTCCAGTTTTTATAACCTCTGTTTTTTCTAGCTGTGATCTCACCACTCTTCTTCCTATAAGGTACCCTAATTACGTAGCTTTCACCATATACTCATTCTGCTTTTCTTAGAAAGTGTGGTCAAGCCTAGCTGTCATGTGAATTCCAGAACAGCCTACACTTTAGGTAAGTGAGAGTCCTAGTGGTTAGAATAAATGACCATGTTATCCAGGTATGCCACCATGTTAGAAGAGGGGCTTTGATATTTTATCCATTAGTCCATGACAGGTGACTGTGGCTCCATGTTGGCCATAGAGTAACACTGTGTACTGAAATAGACCATCATGGATTTCAAAACTTATTCTGTTCCTTCAGCTGTGTCTCTGGGTGGTATCTGCCATTATCAAGTCTACTGCTGTCAAGTTTTTAGCCTTCCTAGAGATCTCTATCATCTCATCAGTTCTGGGCATGGGACAGCTGTCAAAATGTGAAATGCTTCTCATTTTCTGAAAGTCACTGCAAAATCTGATATGTCCATCAGGGTTGGAGTCTAGCACTTTTGGGCTGCATCATTCATGTTGTGATTCTGCTATCATGCCTACTTTTAACATTTTTTTTGAACTTCTCATAATAATTGTTTCTGTTCTCTATAATATCTTATTCTAAGCTGAATTCCAGGTGTTATTTCTATAGTATGGTCTTTTAATTTAGTTCTGCAGGTATTTCTGTGAACACTCTTTTATTTCTTTTCAAAACTTCTCTCACTGCCTTTGTAGTTTTGACAAGATTCCTTTAGCTGTACTTCAACTAGTCAATATCAGTCTCTGCTGTAGGAACGTCAATTTAGAGGCTCTCAGCAGAATTTTCTGCATCCTTCTAAGGCTTCAGTAAAATAATGTGATACATTTGGTCTAGCATTGTCTTTTCTTTCTGTCTAAATTGAAAGTTAATTGCATTTCTTTTCTTTGGAAGGTACTAACAATAGAACCTGATCTCCACAGTTAAATTCTCTATGATGGATATTTTTATTATAAGCTCATTGTTGCATATTCTGGATTCTATGTATGTGTTTCTATACACATCACCAAATTTAGCGTAGTTTCTATCACACTTTTAAATATCTTTTCCTCTTCTTAGGTTTTCTTAGCAGTGTCAAGCAACCATTTGAGATATCTTCAGTATGAAAGTAAAAATTTAGTAAATCTGTTCAGAAGGTTGCTGCATGTATATCCCTGAGTGGAAACAGTAAGAAACGGTAAAAAACAGTACCACTTTTAACCATTTTTAATATGCTCCTTATTGAAATGTCAACACTTGAAATGTCGAGTGCTGATAAGCAGAAAAAAAAAATACCAAAACACAGAAGAAGAGTGAATATCAAAAAATGTTGTTCTTTTAACTTCTTTTTGCAGGGGAGCAAGTGCCCCACACCCCTTGAACGTATATATACCAACTCCAAGATCACAATATCCCAGATAAAAGGGAATATTCTGAGAAATGGCATCTCAGACTTAGTATATGTAAGTCCAATCTTTTGGTCATTTTGTCTTCGCATTTTGGGACTCCGTAAGTGTGTCTTGACATTTCATATGGTTCCCTTTTAATCAACATCAGCTAGTTTTCTCAGCATGGATTTCAGTATTTTATTAAATCTTTGAACTAATCCACTATTTTCAAGAATGTAGACTAATGTCTTCTACTGACTTTAAAGCAGTGACATAACTGATGTCATACCCTTGGCATATAAAGAGTTCCTTGGTCAGCATATACATCTCCATTACCATATTCTGTCTGGTCAAGTAAGAAGCATAGAGACAGTAATGTGCACTGCTGAAAATGAGGAAAAGATTATATATTGTTATTATTTTGTTTAAAAAAATCCAGACAGAGGAAATATATCCTTTTCTTGCCATATTTGTCCTTCTGAAATCATACTCCTTTCTGGTGATGTGCAGACAGCTGTAAGGTCTAACAGCCCCAATTACACCACTACAATTTCACCTCAACTTCAAGACACAAAGGAAGACACCCCTCCATCTGAAGAACATCTGCATACAAATTACCTTTGTACTATTACTGCCAAAGAGCCCCACTTATGCTTCTACAAATTAACCTCCACTCCAAGACACAAGAGAATACCTCTTTCCAGCTGAAGAACCTCTGCATACAAATTACCTTTGTACTATTACTGTCAAATAGCCCTACTTATGCTTCTATAAATGAATCTCCACTCCAAGACCCAAGGGAAGACATCTTTCCAGCTGAAGAACATCTGCATACAAATTACTTTTGTAGTATTACTGTCAATGAGCCCCACTTATGCTTCTACAAATTAACCTCCACTCCAAGACACAAGGGAAGTCATCTTTCCAGCTGAAAAACCTCTACATACAAATTTCCTCTGTGCTAGTATTGAATGTACAGTGTTAACTCCCTACTCCTTGTTTTTAATAGTTTTACCTCCCTGAAGCTGCTTCTGCACATCACCTCCATCCCACTATCTCACTCTCACCAGCCCAAACTTGTTCCATCCCCTCCGGTATGCAGTCTATTTTCCCTAACCCTTCTTTCTGACATCCTTTGCTCTTTTTTGATACCACTCCTTAATTAATCTATCCTTCCCCTCTTCCTTTAATCCTGTCCTATTCATCAATATACTCTTCTATCCATTTTGAGTGTCTCACCCCTTAGTCTCTTACCTCCTTCAACTGTGTATATCCAACTCTGTGACTCCCCCTCCCAGTGTCAGCTTTCCTCTCCCGCAGAATATATCCTGTTAAATTTCTTCTCTTTCCTCTCTCTCTCTGCCCTCTTGCATAAGGTAAAGTCCACTCTCTACCTGGCCAATTTTCTAAAGCGATTGTCTCCTTTCACTCTTGCACACTTGCTGAATCTGGCTCAGCCCACTCTGTTCACCCTTACTACACTTGGGCTCACTCCACTCCCCTATCCTACCCTCATTCTCACCCAACCCATATCATATCATTTATAACTGACCCCTTTCACCACTCCCACTCCCACCCCTCTCACTCCCACATACTTTGCTCCAATCAGTGCTCCTCTTAACCCCTACACATTTACTTACCATACTTTACTTCCTAATTACTCCCCCCTTCACATCTGACCACTCCTTCATAAACCCCAATCCCCTCCCCTAATCTTACACTTTCTCTATTTTTACATCACTCATTCTCTGCTCCTATAGTCTCATTTCTTATATGACCTGACTATCCTTAACACTCCTCCAATTCCTTCTGATCTCTTCTACTTAATATAGTCACACCTCCACTACTATATTCCAGGGACTTGAAAAATCTCCTAACTACTCACCACTACCTCCTATAACACTCTGTTCTCTTCACCTTATTCTCAACTCGAACATATCTTATTTCAATTTGAACTTACCTTACTTTAGCTTGAATATAATCCTGATAAATCACCTTACATAGCCTACTAATACACTAGTCAGCTTATTGGATCTATCTAACTCAACTCTCTGGTATTTTTGACTACCCTACTCTGCATTCACTTTTCCTTTCCACTCTATCCCATTCCTAGCTATGCTACTTAGCAGAACATTATTTGCCCTCTGCTCTATTGCCACTCTCACTCTCCAGTACAATCTCTCCTCCTACCATACTCCGCTAATACCACCACATCATTCCCCTTCATCCATCTTCCCCTCTAACCCTTAGAAAAAGCTTAACCCTTAGAAAAAGCTTAAAAAGCTACCTCTATCTCTACACATCATACAACTCTTTACTTATACTATCCAATCGTCTACTAGCGGGAGATGTACATCCCAACCCAGGACCTCACAGCTCTCTCCATTCCAACAACAAACTCACTAACTCAACTGCTCCACATATTCATTCTCCTCAAAAAACAATTAACTTTATTCTCCATCAACATCAGAAGCTGACATAACAAAGTTAGTGAATTCCATGCCTGGAACTCCCAATACTCCCCAGATATCATCACTCTCACTGAAACCTGGCTCAAACGCCACATCCCTGACAAACAATTCCTATCCCCAGATTATAACATCCTACATCTAGACCACACCAAGAAAAAGGGCGGGAGAGTTGCCATCATGTTTTCCAACCACCTAACCATTACCCCCTAGATACTCACACCCCCATAGAGTCTCCAGCAGAATTACTTCTTGCCAACTGCAAAATCAATGAACACACCTTCTTCATTATTGTTGCCATCTACATACCCCCAGGGGATAATATTCCCATACTTGACAATAACTTCTCCTAGATTTCTCAACACTTGCCTAATGAGACCACTGTCATGGCAGATGTAAACATCAACTGGCTATCAGTTTTCACTGACAATCATAGCACACACATACATCTATATGTTTTATCCCAGCTAATCTCCACCCCCACTTACACTAGCAAACCCACTAACTTGTCTTCCATTCTGGACTGGATACTTGTCTCAAATCCTCAGAAATATCATTCTCCAGAAACACCCCCTGACTCTCTCAGTGATCACTGCCCAGTCAAGGTTGTCAGATATTTCCCCCATCTAAACTGCCCTTATATGTACATAGAGTGTCATAAACTCACCAATTTACAACCTGACATCCACAACAACCATCTCTCAGCTATAAACTGGTCCTTCTTCTATCATCTTCCACTTGACAATGCTGTTCTTAAAAATGTTTCTATACTTCTCAACATTCTCAACTTCCTCGCCACCCTTTGCACAGTTAGAGTCAAATCGCTCATATCTCCCTGCCTTACTCAATCCACTGACACTCTAATGCTCAGAAGAGATAAAGCTTGGAAAATCTGGTCTAAAACTAAACTCCCCACCCACCTCCAACACTACAAGGAACTCAGCAACCTAACAAAGAAACACATCACTAATGAGAAGAAAAACTTCTACAACAATCCTACATGCACTCTCTCATCAAACCCTAAGAAATTTTGGAACTCCATGAACCATATTCTGCACCCAGGCAACCCCACATCCCCTAATCCTAGTCTGAACAACACCCCTCAAGAAGCAGCAAATAATTTCAAAACCTACTTCATTGAAACCATCAGTAAACTATCTCCTCAATCAAACTTCAGTACTAATGTCACCACCTCCCTAGACCCACCAATTTCCCCCAATCCCTATTTTGTCTTCTCACTGAAAACTGTATCTACCAACTACATCAAATCCCTGTTTAGCAAGCTAAAGCCCTGTTCTCCCTCCATGGACAATCTCCCTCCACTCTTTCTCTGTAAGGCTGCACTTCCCATCTCTATTCTCATTAACTGTTCTCTTACAGGAGCTAAAGTTCCCACAGTCTGGAACAAAATGTACACCATTCCCATTCACAAAGGTGGAAACTCTTTTGA
This sequence comes from Protopterus annectens, assembly GCF_019279795.1. Lineage (NCBI taxonomy): Eukaryota > Metazoa > Chordata > Ceratodontiformes > Protopteridae > Protopterus > Protopterus annectens. The sequence goes on along the minus strand of NC_056732.1, from coordinate 1,746,525,845 downwards.
GTTTGCAGCTTTAGACCTATTGCTATTCTTTCACCTCTCTCCAAAGTCTTATAATGTGTCCATGAGCAAATACTATACCACCTCCTACAAGAAAACTTACTTACCCCGACACAATATGGCTTTTGTCCAAAACACAGCACATCAACTGCTCTTATATCTTTCATTAACTCTATTTTTCAAGCTTGGGGCAATAACAAACTTGTTTCCACCCTATTCCTTGACTTTTCTAAAGCCTTTGACATTATGTTCCACCCTCTCCTTTTGTCAAAACTGTCTGATCTCAGTCTCCTTCAACCATCTCCTGGTTTTCAAGTTACTTGTCAGATCAGCAATGGTCTGTTAGATGGCTCAATACTACATCACCTGCCTTACCTATCACAATGGGAGTACCCCAAGGGTCTATCCTAGGCTCTCTTCTGATAAATATTTTTACCAATCACTTGTATATGTCCTGTCCTCAGTCATTTCTTGTACAATATGCTGATGATTCCACTGTCATTACCATAACTGACTCCCTCTCTGACTTAAAGACTCTCACACAAAAATCCTTCCTATCAATCAAAAACTGGTTCACCCAGAATCGGCTGATTCTTAGCCCCCCCAAAAAAACTCCTGCTTTTCACTCCCAAAACCCTGAACCATCTCAAATCTTCCTTCTCTATCTGTTCCCTAAACAATACACCTACCTTAGTTGAGTCTCACACCAAGCTTCTGGGGGTCATTATAGAGGACCAACTCAAATTTGATCTACATGTCACCTATAACATTAAAAAAACACCAAAAAATCAGACTTCTGTATCGTAATAAAAAAATTTCTCACCACCAGCTCCAAAATCTCTCTATCTCATGCTTACCTCCTTCCAAGCCTCTTCTATGGCTCTCAAATCCTCACAAACCTACAATCTTCTCTCCTGTCTAAACTATAATCTACTTGCAGCAGGTCAAACCTACCAGTCCCACTGCTGCCTTGCCCTCAAAAGCCTAAACTGGTTAGAATATCCCCACCAACTTCTCTCTCAGCTTCAGATCATACATTCTATTCTGTACCAGCCCTCCTCTTGACCTGACCTGATAATCCTAGTCTCCTACTATACCCCCCTAGAGCTCTCAGAAGTTCTGAACAAAACCTCCTCACTAAACTCCCATTACACATCAGAAATATTACTCACCCACAGAGTTTCAAGACTGCTCTCAAAAACCTTCTATACAGTACGTGGATCTGTCACTGTACCCACCCACCATAACAGACTCCTATTTCCCTCAGTTCTTTCTTCTCATCTATCTTCCTCTACTTCCTCTCATGACCACTTATTGCTTTGAATTTCCACCTCCTACTCCTATTAGACTTACAATAACTTCATCTTCTACTTTCTGGTCTCTACTCACCTAACCACTTATTCCTCCTTTCCTAGTACTATATGAATTTTTCGGTATACATTCATTACATCATACGAAGGTTGTACAAGTCGCAAAAATGTGAAAGTACAACCTCCAGATTTCCTGAATGCCGAAAAAAAGGTGCAAATTTCAAATGAGTGAATGCACATTGACATTCGCTCACTTTAAGTTGGCATTTTGGGTGAAGATCGCACTATAGCGGGGATCGGGAAATGACTCCTTTCCCTCACTGTAGTGCAATCTCGGAGTTTGCATATTAAAGTAGGGGGGTTGTGGGGGGTGCAGGGGGCTTCCCCCCCTGCATAATGCTGTATGTAAATATTTCAGTTTCGGAAATGGTTGAATCTCATTTTCGAGAGTACCAGTTTCGAAATCTCAGTATGTTCGGAGTGTTATGATTTGACATTTAAAGTTGCTTAACTGTACAATTGCCAAAATGTATTTTGAGGAAAGGAATGTATACCAAATTTTCTGTTATTTTGAGCTCTGTCTACAACTTCTGATACTGTTAGGCAAATATATTTGCTACTGTAACACTCAAAATTTAGTGGCATATGCTTGTATATAACTTCTGATGTATAAATGACAACATCCTGGATTTGTTTTTACTGTCAGACTCTTGTTTCTGCTATTAAACCACTCAAAGTGCCATGGTATACATCTGTAAATAACTTCTGATGTACAAATGTTACCACTTAGAATTTGTTTATACTACTTGTATGTACACTTCAATTGCTATACTTGTTATATAATTAGTTTATACAAGTTTGGATGTTTTAAACTACTTGTTTGTACTAATTCTGGAGCTTTTCTCCCCAGTCCTCCACTGAATAAGGGCTTTTGCTCAGTTGGACTAACATGGTCAACAAATGTCAAATAAATAAAATATAGAAAGATTCATAGTTAATTACTGGGCTTGCAGTCCAGAGGACCATTGAGGAACCTATCCCCAATTACCAGTTGCCCTCAAACTCTGTCTGGTTAAGAGAATTGCTTAAGGTCACACAGCAGGTGAATAAGGACTGAGGGAATCAAACCCAAGCCCACGGGAACTACACCTCACAGCATTAACTCTCTAAGTCAACTGCCAGATTAAAAGAGAAATTAGAGGAAAGATAAAAGTACTTATCCAAGAAAATCTGATAAAAAACACAGATAATAACTCTAGACCCTTAAGTCACTTGCTCAGAACAAAACTTTACTTATTAGAGGAAACACTCGGCCGAGTAGAAAAGTCAGCAGCACAGGAAGTGACACAAAATAAGAAACAAAAGTGGAGGATATTGAAAGGTGTAAAAAAGAAGCATTGCCATGGGAAAGAAAAAGAGATCTGATACAGCATCACATCTAGGCAGAGGAGAAAGCCAATGTAATCAATACAAAAAATGCATCTCCAAAAATATCTGAAGATAAATACAGACAAAGGCAACCATACATGACAAATTTCACAATGATGAAAATAAATAAATAAATAAATAAATAAATAAATAAATAAATAAAATTGAAAAGGGGAAATGTCACTGGAAAAATATTTAGTGAGGCAGAAATTAAACAAATAGAAAGTGATGTGGTATACCATATGCAAAGTGAAGAATTTGTTGTAGAAACTCTGACAATTTTATAGCACAGTGGGTCAATGAGTCCAAAGGTGGAAGAGCAACAGGGGAAGCAGGTTCATCTGAGGAAGATACACTGCAGGGTAATGTTATGGAACTTCCTTTAGGAGTCTGGTATGAAAGCTCAGTTAGAACTGCAAAGCAAAGAAAAAAGGAGACCGAGAGCAAAGAAGATGCTCTCAGTAAACAAGAAAAGTATCTAAAGGAAGACCTACTTGATTTATTCGAGATAGACATTAAGATAGATGAAAGGAACAGATTGCAGAAAGTAAATAAGACACAAAATCTTAGAAGACTAGCAAAACAGATGAACACAGTAATTGGGACTATTATGGAAAGTTTATCCCCTGGATTCAATAAACTCTGTGCAAGAATAACATTATTCTTGCACAGAGTAGTTTGTCTCCATATAGCACAGCAGTGCACCTTGCATATTCATGAAGGTGCAGTGCTGTTCTACCTATATGGACACGAACCATGAACGGGTACAGGGGGCATGTCCAAGTAGTGCACAGACATTAAACATGCCCTCTGCACTCAGAAAGTGCTGTATGGTACTTTCTAAATTGATCTGTCATAATATTAGTGATTTACTCTAATATTATGCCAGTATTTCAGTGTCCGCGGACACTGAAATCAAATAAATGATCATTTCAGTGTCCACAGACACTGAAATAAACATGGCAGCAAGAAAGCAATTGTGGGGGTGTGTGACAGGTTCTGTGACACACCCCCTACATTGCCAAAATGCCGTACGACACCTCTGCAACCTGCTAAAGCAGGACATTTGTGCAAATGCATGAATAATGGGGGATAAATCCCACAAAATGGACACAACACACATATTGCCCACTAAACTTAGAAAGTTGATAGAAAACAGGTCATGCATTAGCATGAATTACTGAAGGGCATGAGTCTGAAAGCAAATATATGCCAATATTCAATGACAGCAGTGCATGTGGATAAAGGCAAAAATAATTTAGGAGAAAAACAATACAATAAGGACACGTCTGAAAAATTGCCCTTACACACTTAGAAGGTTGATAGAAAGCAGGATATGTATTAGCAGGAGTCCCTGAAGGATAGAAGCCTGAAAGCCAAATGAATGTCATTATTTCACAACTGCAGTCCTTATTGAGTTGTCAGAAAACCACAAGACTCACTTATATAACATAATGATATATACTTTTTTTTCTAGGCTAAGGAATATTTCAGCTTAGCTAAGCGGGTGTGCACATTATGGCCCTCCACTTACCATAGCATAAACATCCCATAGGAGATAAATGCAAATATAGAGGTAAAATGTCCAAGCTGAGATAGTGTAGTAGTTAGAGTCCTGGCTTTTCATACAGATGCTAATGGTTTGAGTGCCAAGGCAGGCAACTTATTTTTCTATGGGAAATTAGTGTTAAAATTATTTTTGTAAACTTAAATTATGTAGCAACTGTTTTTTTGTCAACCAGGGTAGTGTAGCAGGTCCAAAAGTGAGGTTTCAGTCTAGAAAAGATGTGAAACCCCCATATAAACACAAGTGCCCCATACAGTATAGTCACACAATAATGAAAGCACATAGGGGGATGTGATGGAAGGTAAACATAAAATTATAATATGTCAGTAATGATGAATAAATCCCACAATCCTGATATTCTATAAAATGAAATCTGAGCAATGCTAAGTATGCTCAGCTATGCTAACCTTGTGTAAACATTGCTGAAATGTAAATGCTAAGCAATAAGTAGCCAAGCTAAGTGGCTTTGCGCATTGGTAAGCAGTGCCCAACATCTAACCCTTTAAGCACTGCCAACTTTAGCTAAGCGGGTTTTCCCATTGCTTAGCTTAGCTCAGCATATTCAAAATGGTCCAATGACAAGAATGGGTGGGAATTTGGCCCTATTTAAACCTCACAGGAGGGAATACAGCCATAACCAGTTGTAGCTCATCTTTGCAGGCACTGTGGCTGGTGTAGGAAAGGGATCACGCTTTCGGGCGCAGCACTGGGCCATTCAGGAGTCCAGGGTCATGGTTGGACTTCTAGTGAAAGACCATGAAGAAAGACTGCTACAGGGCCAGTACCAGGGCTCCCAATACAAAGCGGAGTCATGGGACCATCTCACATGTGATCTCAGCAGTGCTACTGGTATCCCTCTAATTGGTGGTCAGGTCTGGCACCATTTCGCTGACCTCAAGCATAGGAAGAGGGACCTCTTGGATTAGAGGACTCAAGACCCACAGGAACAGAATGTCCCAGAAATGTGTAAGTATCAGTATCAATTAGTATTTACCAAAGTTCAGCCTGCATATGTGATTGATAGGTATGCTTAAATGTTTCTTTATCTCCTGTACAGTTGGAGATGAGAGTGTAGCGAGCATACATTCCTATTCCAGCAGGTTGCTAAGGCTGCGCCGGGAGGCTGGTGACTACAAATCTAACTCACAATATTCAGGGCAAATAAATAGAAAGGACTAGAATGTCAACTGCCAGTAGGTTAAAATGTGTACTGTGTGTAATGAATAAATGAGACGTTAGCAGAGTAATAGTAATGTATAGGATGTCTATCAATAAAAGTGTCAGTACCCTACATAAAAATAAAAAAAAACCCAGACTGTTGTGTTTACTTTGGTATGTAGTGGTATGAATCTAAATGTGTATAGGTTCTGCACAGCAACTATGGCTCTGACAGCATGAATTAATTGAGGCTCATCTGACAAAGATTGTTGAGCTGTAAAACAGGAGATCATCTATATGAAATGTTCCATGCACCAAGATCTGATCCCTGAATAGTAATGTGCAAAGTATTATACTGTATCCCCTACAGCAGTGCTTTGTGTTAACCATTGCTTTCCAGATTATAATATGTCAAAGTATTATTATACAGTACAAGAACTATCTACCATGCATGAATGTCAGAATTACAAGTTCAGATTGTCCAACAAAGAGAGTATTAGACAGAAAACAGTCAAGTAAGACACAGCACTTCATCAATAGTGCATTGTGATGAAACACAACCTTGTTGTACCTTTTTGCACAAACAGGTATGGTTTGAATCCCAGGAGTGGTAGTAAGCTGTATGCATAATTTCACCCAAGAATATGTGAATATGTGTAGAAACAGTCAGTGTTAGAAATTTCCTCCACAGGTCTGCCAGCTAAGGAAATGTTTCTATTAGCTGTAAGAAGGTTGTACTAATACACTGTGTGTAACACTTCCACTGTCCAACACCAAGGCTGCAAATGACATCAAGATAAGTACATACACCAAGTGGTTTCTTCCGATAAATGTCCCTCATTTGTCATGCTGTTACAACTAGTGGTCATTGCTACCAATACCCAGGGTGACAGAAATCTAGGCGGAGTATAGCAGTAGCACACAGACGCACATGCACACGCACACACACACACACACACACACACACACACACACACACACACACACACACACACACACACACACACACACCATGAGTGCAGAGCGCCCTTGTCAGTGTCACATATGTAACCTTGAATATGTGAATATGTGTAGACACAGTCAGGTAGTGTTAACAGAAATTTCCTCCACAGGTCTGCCAGGTAGGGAAATGTTTCTATTAGCTGTATGAAGGCTGCACTAATACACTTACAACATTTCCACTGTCCAACGCCAAGGCTGCAAATGACATCAAGATAAGTACATACACCAAGTGGTTTCTTCCGATAAATGTCCCTCAAGTGTCATGCTGTCATGGCTAGTGATCACCACTGCCAATACCCAGGGTGACAGATAGAAATCCAGGCAGAGTATGTCAGTAGCACACACACACAGCATGAGTGCAGGGCACCCCTGTCAGTGTCACATATGTAACCTTGAATATGTGATTATGTGTAGAAACAGTCAGGTACTGTTAACAGATATTTCCTCCATAGGTCTGCCAGGTAAGGAAATGTATGTATTAGCTTTAAGAAGGCTTTAGTAATAAACTGTGTACAAACATTCCATTGTCCAATCCCAGGCCATAGGTAGATGTAAAGTGAGGTCAAACCTGGAGAGTAATAAGCAGAGTAATGATCAGTACATTTGTGAACAATTGAAGCCTATACAGTTGCTAACTGATATCTCTCTCTCTCTCTCCCACCCTATCTGCAACAATAATTCATACACATAATCAACGGGTATGTTTTTCTCCAAATTACTGTTAGGACATGTGTCCTATTCTTCTACAAATATTGAATAGTTTGATTATTAATGTTCCCCGTTCAAATACTATCATTGGTGGCCTGTTGCTATCAATGTAACTTGCATGCCATTATAATGCCTACAGTGGTTCCATATCAAGTGCTCTGTTTGCTATGCAACTGTTTCAAATCTGTTTTATGGGGTCAGTTGGAACACTCATGCATGCTGTTATAACTAATCTTGAAATGTGTTTTTCATGACTAACTAACATAGTTTGTAAAACCTCAACACCATAGCACGTCTGGGAAAGCAGATCTCAGAGGATCCATCTGTCCTGCCTCATTTGGCCATAGCACTGAGCCCAAGCACATCTGGGACCCAACCTGGGACCTCCTTGTCCACTGGTCCTGCACCACCTTTGGGTGGAACCACCTCAGGGGATGGGGGTCAGTTCCCCCACTGGAAGCGGGCACAGACAAGAAACCATCACCCATAGCCAGGTCCAGGGTTTGGTGTGTAGCACCATTCAAAAAGAGTTTGATGGACAGCTGCACCAGATTGAGGGCTGCCTGGTGCATCTTGAGGGACAGCCTACCCCTCCTGTTCAGCCCCCAACACAGCCACCTTTGGGTCCATGAAAGTGCAGTGGTGACTGCCCATGGGTGGGGACCTCAGTCCCACTGTATCCATTTGGGGGCTCATGGGCAACTGATTCCCAACCACCCTCCCTGTCCATGGTGTTTACCCCCCACATGTGTCATATACCACCTCTGTATGCTGTCTTGTCTAGCTTGTCTGTCTTCCTACCCAACTTATCTCCCCAAATATACCTACTATCCTTCCCCAACATCCCACTCTCACCTTAAAAAAAAAAAAAAAAGGGCATCTGTTCCCCCAAAAATATTATGCCCCATACATGGCTGTCTATTTCGCACGTGTCCACTGGGCACATGTAATCTAGTCCAACTGGCTGTACAACACATTACTATTGTCCTCACCCCTCTATCAGGGGTTTGAGAGTCCAAATTCACCTCCAAATTCTGTAGAAAATAACAGCTGTTGCTGTAGAAGAAATGGACAGCTATGGACCTTTCCTACACTCGCCCTGCACATTCCTAGCTACCTTTCATACTGTACTTCCCTCTGTGTGTCCCTTTTTTTCACCACTTTCCTATCGCACCTTTTTCTTTTCTTTTAAAGAAATTATCCGGAATAAACGGCGCAAAGTGAAGCTAAATCTGATTAACTGTAGCTTGGCATCACTTAGCATCACACAAACCTGATTACAAATACTTAAAAGTGCCTTAATCACTATGTATCCATCAGACCTTGTTCTGCCCAGCAACAAAATACTCAGCCCTCCAAGTCTTCAACCCGCAATGCTGTGTTCTACAATAACAGCAACATAACCACTACACCATATGAGCTGTGAAAATTGGCACTGATTTAACAAACATATGCTTTCTGGTCATTTAACATTAATGAAAAAAAAAACATCAGTCTCAAGTGTCAAACTCATAACCCTGCACACTATAGTCAGAACAATGTATCACTACACCATCTGCGCTGTGAGAATTAATGTTGCTTTTTTCAAACATATCATGCGATAGAAGCATACAAAATTATGGAGAAAGCTCTGTGGAATCATTCATGTGTTGTATATAGACACACACACACACACACACACACACTCACACACACACATATATACATATATATATATATATATATATATATATATATATATATATATATATATGTGTGTGTGTGTGTGTGTTTGTTGAAACATATAGATACATATATAAATAAAAAAAATATATATGTATATATACATATATGTGTGTGTGTGTGTGTGTGTGTGTGTGTGTGTGTGTGTGTGTGTGTGTGTGCATATATATATATATATATATATATATATATATATATATATATATATATATATATATATATATATATATATAAACATATATATAAACATGCAGTGCGGTCATACCTCAGAACCAGCCCTCTCAACCTCTTAGGGCAAGAAACCTGTACAAAGGCTGTAAAACAGGAAATGGGCCACATATAGGGACATATTTCAGTTATTGCTGTTAGAAACAAATACATTTACTACAGCAACGGGGCGTGTTTCAGGAGATGATTACTGAAGGATATGAGGATGGAAACCATAGTGTTATGTCATTATTTACTGACAAATCTTTGGATGATCACATTGATTTACCAGACAAATACAAATAAATTGTAGAACAGAACAAAAGTATGGGGCAAACATCTGGACCTTCCATGAAAATCCTGGCAGTGGAGAGGTATGCTCAGAACCCCTTAGTGCAATGAATCTGGACCATGCCTGACAAAGTGGGGGGACAAAGGCATGGAAATAGGGACATATCCAAAATACGTGAGTAGATAAGCTGAGAAAGTTGATGTAGTAACACTGTATGTCCTAACATATATTGACTGAAATATCACAAGTCCAGGACTCAACTGCTTCTCATTAGTTAGTGACCTCAATCCCCACATCATCCCACTGATGTCTCAAGAATACACAACAGTTATAGGGACCAGATCAAAGATATCGGCCAGACAACTGGACATCCTACGAATATGTGGACATAACACAATATTTGGGAAATTACACTGAGCTACCAAACAGCATCCAAACTCTGGGGCTGTACACATGCATTTGCAAATATAACAGGCACTACAGGGATGTAACAGCAGTGGAAAGCAGACACTGGTGTGAAAGTGCATACCCACAACCAATTGCACCACATCACAGCAACATATCAGTAAGCAAACTGAACACTAAGGTATAATGACTGTGTGAGCAACAATATCCCATTTGCCACTCAAACATTACCCCTACATATACTGCCCCAAGTCACAATGTAGTGAGAATCATACCATATTACAGGACATGTCACTGTCTGCCCGTACAAACATATACAGGTGATAGGGAACCAGAAACTGGAGCAGCATGCACAGTCAGATAGAAAGGGCCCATGACACTCACATGTCCACCCCTCCCTAAACAGCATAAATAATATGTACACACTACACTACTACACAATTGTGACAGTCTGTTAACAATTGCCAGACATACACAGACTTCTCAAATGTACAGTTTCCCACAGAATGTATAGGCACAGGACTTATATCTATGTCCATTTCCTTGTTACATGTCTGGGGGTCTAAGACATCATTGGGATGGTAGCAGGAATGAAGGCAATAAATAATGATACTACATACCTCTGAACCTCTTAGTGCATGACATCTGGACAAAGCCTGACATAATTGGGGGACAGGGCCTAAACACAGGGGTATGTTGCACATAGTGCTGTTATAAATTTAGACAGTTGCTAGTGTTATCGGGTTTGTTGTAACATATCTTTTCTGAAGGATATGAAGTCAGTAACACCAATGGATGTTAGCATTTACTGACTGCATTCCCCAGAGTATCCTATTGATTAGCCAAGGACACCAACTGTCTGGGAACACAACAAACATATGAGGCATGCATCTGGACTGTGTCTAGGCCTCTGGACAGTGTAGAGGTATGACCACAGTCATGTAACAGAATGGAAATCCACTGACAGCTGCCAAATATGTCACCCAGCACCTTATGAAGCACAGTAAGACCAACACGACAGTCCCCCACATCAGCTCTGGGTAATTACCCATGTATATTCAAATATAGCATGTACTATAGGGATGGAACTGTAGTGAAAAGCGAATACTGGTGCAAAAATGTTCACCCAAAAACATTTGCACCACAGTCACAGCAACATACCAGTACCCAAAATGAACTCTACAGTAGATCGACTGTCTGAACAAACATATCCTGATTGCCAGTCACACACTACACTCACATATACTGGCCAAAATCACAGTGTACATGGAATGCTGAGGTGTTACAGGGCATTTCACAGTCTGCCCTTACAAGCATACAGAACTCATAGACCACCAGCAGCCATATCAGCATGCATAGTCAGATAGGTAAAGGATGTATGGCACTCATCTGCTACTCTCCCTACCCAGCACAACAAACATCTACACACAACACTGCTACACAATCTTGGCAGTCTGTTCATAATGGGCAGACAAACATAATTGTCATATGTACAGATTTCCACAGAATTTCCACGGTGTGGAACCATAATCCTGGCCACTGCCACATACCATGGCCAGGAGTCTGCTATGTAACTGGGATGATAAGTGGAGTGCAGTCAGTAATTAATGATATACCATATCTCTGCACCTCATAGTGCAGGACATCTGGACAATGCATGACATACTTGGGGGCCAGGGGGCCAGAAAGAGGGACATATAGCACATAATGGTGTTACAAACTGAAACAGTAGCTGTTGTTACACATGTTGTAATATAACATCCCTAAAGGATACATTGTCTGGAAAACCAATGGATGTCAACAGTTAGTGACTACAATCCTCACATTATCCTACTGAACCCCACAAAAACAGATGTTGTTCGAGGAACAGAACAAACATAACAGGCAAACCTCTGGCCAGTCTATGGACAACATGCCAGTTGAGAGGTATGTCAGAGGCATATCACTGTCAGATGTCAAGTCACTCCGTAAATGCATGGCCAGATGAACTCTGTCAATCTAGCAACCATCCATGTGTATAACAGCACTAATGACATACAGTCCGTACCTATTCTGGAGCTTTGTCCCCCATGTTTTTGGGCTGTCTCCAAATGTTCTGTATTGTGAGGTATTCCTACCTACTGTCTGTGAAGCTGTAGCCCCCACACCTCTGTAATGTCCTCCTCACAGGCAAGGAAAAGGGGCAAGGCCCACATAAAGGATGTCCCATATGTTGGAACTAGCAGCAGTGTCCAGGCCCACACCATAATACTATGTGGGCACTTACATAGCTGTATGGCTCTTGCAATACCTGACAGGACAACATCAACCCCCTCAAGGTAGGCTAAACACCTGTGGTGGACAGCAGCAATACACAACTACCATCATAGGTTGAAATAATTGCAGGATGGGCCAAGAAGGAACAGGTGCCTCATTGGAAGCCATGTCACCTTGTTCTGCACAAGCACATAAGGTCACAGGTGATGACCCTAAGGCTGTCTTTGAGTGCAAACTGGATACATCCACCAAGGCCAATCACTAGGCCTTCCAGACATGTGTCGGCTATTCAAGAGGCAACACACATATCTGCTCTGTAGTGGTGGTCAATAAACACCACATATACATATGCCATAGATATAGGCAACTGGCTGCAGACAAGTGTAAACATCACCCCCTGTCCCCCCATATATACACATGTGCATGTACAGCACCTGCCCCCTCCCCTCATGATCAGGAAGCAAGTCTGTAATGCCCTCTCAAAGGCAACACATAGGGGACTCCATAGGTCTGATACCATTCCTGGCTGCATCCTACATGAATACAGGCATGGGCTCTCAGACCCATTCTGCATTGTAGTCAATCACAGCCTGAGTGCCAGTGTCATCCCATCTGCACAGAGGGCAGACAGAAAGTTTATAGAAAACAGGTTATGCATTAGCATGAATTTTCTGAAGGATACAAGTCTGAAATTGAAATGGATGCCATTATGCCATGACAGCTGTCCTCAATGACATGGTCAAAAACCTCAATACTCTCCATTTAATATAATAATAGAATATTAATGTCCAATAGGGGATAAATAAAAATATACAGCTCAAATCCTCTAACCAAGCTAGAGTAGTGGTCAGAGTCCCAGCTTTGCATGGAGGTGTACACAGTTCGAGTACTAAAACAGGCAGTCCAATTTCACATGGGAAAGCATGCTCATAACATGTAGTGAAGTCATAACTCAGAACCATATCTCTTAACCGCTTAGTGCAAGAAATCTAGTGAAAGGCTGTCCAAATGGGGGGACACTGGGACAAAATTATGGACATATTTTAAATATTGCTCTTATAAATGTAGAATGTTGCCAGAGTGACGTGATTTATTTCAGCATAAATGCTCTGAAGGATGTGAGTTCTGAAACTGAAATGTATGTCATCATTTACTGTCAGAAATCCTCAGATCATCACAGTGATTTACCAGGGATATAAAAATAATTAATCTATGGAACAGACCAGAAATGTGAGCAATAAACCTGGACATACTGCAACAATCTGGACAGTCGAGAGGTAGGCTCAAAACCCCTTAGTGCAATGACTCTGGACCAAGCCTGACATAGTGGGGGGAGAAAGCCATGAAAATAGGGGCATAACTGAAATACTGGAGTAGATAAGCTGGCACAGTTGCTGAAGTAACACCCTCATGTCTGTCCTAACATACACTGACTGAAATAGCACAAGTCCAACAATCACTTACTTCTCACTAATTAGTGACTGAAATCCTCACATCATCACATTGATGGGTCAGAAATACACAACACTTATGGGAACCAGGCAACAGTAAATCCTACAAATATCTGGACATAACTTCACATTAGGGAAACTACACTCAGCTGCTAAGCAGGTCACCAAGCACTGTCCAAACTACAGTCAGACTGACACAACACTAACCCAAATCCGCTGTGGGGAATTACACATGTATTGGCAAATATATCAGGCACTATAGGGATGTAACAGCACTGAAAAACAGTGTGAAAGTGCATACCCACTACTAATTCTACCACAATCACAGTGACATACCGGTAAGCCAAAGGAACAATACAGTATAAGGACTGTGTCAACAAAAACATCTCAACATGTTTGACACTCACACACTACCCCTACATATACTGGCCCAATTCACAGTGTAGTATGATGCCTGACCATGGTATGAGACATATCCTATTCTGACCCTACAAACATATACAGCCGCTACATCACCAGAAACTGGAACAGCATGCACAGGTGGATAGAAAAGGAGCCATAACACATACATCTACACCCTTCCCTACACAGGCCAAATAGGATTGGCACACTACACTGTTACACAATCCAGACAGTCTGTCAACAATTGCCAGAAATACACAGACCTCTCAACTGTTCATAGTCCCACTGAATGTCCAGACTTTGTCCTCATATATAAGGCCTCTTACACATAACATGTCTGGCAGTGTGATACATCACTGGGATGGTATCAGGAATTAAGGCACTAAATAATGATATACCCTACCTATCACCCTCTTACTGTATGACATTTAGAAAAAGCCTGATCTACCTGGGGGACAGAGGCCCCAAAACAGGGGCATATGTGAAATATTGCTGTTATAAACTGAGACCGTTGCTGGTGTAATAGGTTTGTTGTAACTTATCTTTTTAGAGAGATATGAAGTAAGAAACACAAATGGATGATACCATTTACTGACTGCCATATCCATAGTATGCTACTGATTTTCCAAAGACAAAAAATGTCTAAGGAACACACCAAACACGAGAGACCAAAATATGGCCATTCTGTGGATAGCCCTATAGTTGAGAGTTATGTCAACCACATAGCTGTCAGACTTAAAATCACACAGAAAAGCCATGTCCACACAAACCCTGTTAAACTAGCATTAATTCAACTGTATAACAGCAATACTTACATTCTATCTGTATGTCTGGAACATTATCCCCAGGTTGCTGGGCTGTCTCCACAGTTTTCTTTGTAAGAGGTATTTCCACCTATTTTGTGATGCTGTTGTTCACAAACCTCCAAGAAGCCCTCCTCACAGGCAAGGAAAAGTGGCAGTGCCCACATGAAGTAATCAATTATAGGAGTGTGTTGCCATGCCGTTGGCTATAGGAATAACACCACAGCTATTTTGCATGCAATTAGCAAGTGGGGGACACCAACTGGTGCACAGACCATCAGCTGCTCATGAGCATTACCTAGGAAAGGGAAGCTGATGCCTATGCAAAACAGATGTACACCCTACAGAAAGAGAGAGAGAAAGACACACACAGACCAAGAAACAAGTTACACATAGTGGAATAATACCAACCATACTTGGAAAAAAGGGTATGTTAAACAAGTAAGCATATAATAGAATGTAGTACAGGGTAAGTAATAATGGGAAATAGGAAGTACAACAAATATGTTTCAACAAGACTTGTACTGATATATTGCTGATTAGAACCTATGGCCATAGCAACTGGGTCTGTCTGCAGTGACATAGATCACAGCTCAGGCCCCTGAGTCACCCCAGGAAAGGATGGCTCAAATATGACTACTATTGGAGTGTGTGTTGAACAATACTGACTGTGACACTGCTAGGCCAGCTGCTAGGATATTATAGCTATCCATATGTTAATTGTGAATATAACTATGATATACATGTCTGTCACAGAAATGTGAGAGACCTATATAGGGTATTTGCACAGTGAAATACTGTTGCAGATGTGTGTGTTGAATTGTGTGTGATATACTGAGCTCATACCATTCAACTGTCCAGTGTTATGCACACTGACCATATGTGTGCCTCATATTTGTAGTCATTGACTCATATAATTGTGTTACAGTTGGCAAATCATTGGTAACCTGTGAGGACTGACATTACAACATCTCCATCTCTTTCTTTTGGCTGTTCACATTAGGGGTTGCCACAGTGGATCATCTGTCTCCATTTCCTCCTGTCCTCTGCATCTTGCTCTGTCACACCAACCACCTGCATGTCCTCTGTCACCACATCCATACACCTTATCTTAGGCCTTCTTCTTTTCCTCTTACCTGCCAACTTCATCCTTACCATCCTTTTCCCAATATACTCAGCATCCCTACTCAGCACATGTCCAAACCAACATAATCCTTCTACTCTCTGGCTTGGTCTCCAAACCGTCCAACCTGGGCAGACCCTCTAACACACATATCCCTAATCCTGTCCACCCTCATCACACCCAGTTCAAATCTTAACATCTTTAACATTGCCATGTCCAGCTTTGACTCCTGCCTTTTTGTCAATGCCACTGTCTCCAACCCATATAATATAGCTGGTCTCACTACCATCCTGTAGACCTTCCCTCTCACTCTTAATGTTACTCTGTCAAAAATCACTCCTGACACTCTCCTCCACCCTCTCCATCCTACCTGTACTCTCTTCTTCACCTCTCCCCCACACACATCATTACTCTGAACTGTTAATCCCAAGTATTTAAACTCACCAACCTTTGCAAACTCTACTCCCTACATCCTCACCATTCATCTATCCTCCCTCTCATTCACACACATATATTCTGTCTTAGTCCTGATGACCATCATTCCTCTCCTCTCTAGAGCATATCTCCACCTCTGCAGGGTCTCCTCAACCTGTTCCCTAATCTCACTATGGATTACAATGTCATCTGCAAACATTACAGTCAACGGGGACTCCTGTCTGATCTTGTCTGTCAACCTGTCCATCACCACTGCAAATAAGAAAGGACTCAGAGCTGAACCCTGATGTAATCCCACCTCCACCATAAACATACCTGTCACTCCCACCACAGAACTCACCACTGTCACTCTACCCTTGTACGTATCCTGTAGCACTCTTACTGATTTCTCCACAACTGCTGACTTCCTCATACAGTATCACAACTTCTCTCTAGGCACCCTGTCATATGCTTTCTCTAAGTCCAGAAATACACAAAATAACTCCTTCGACCTTCTCTGTACTTCTCCATTAACACTCTCAGAGCAAACATCACATCTGTACTGCTCTTTCCTGACATGAAACCATATTGCTGATCACTAATCCTCACCTCCCTTCTTAACCTAGCTTACACTACTCTTTCCTATAACTTCATGCTGTGACTGACCAATGTTATCCTTCTGTAGTTACTACAGCTCCGCACACCACCCTTATTCTTATAATTGGTAATCAAACACTTTTTATCCACCCCTCATGAATCCTCTCACTTTCCAAGATTACATTAAACAATCTGGTTAAAAAGACCACTACCATTTCTCCTAAACACCTCCATGCTTCCACGGGTATGTCATCTGGACCAACAGCCTTTCCATTCTTAATCCCCTTCATAGCTATTCTTACTTTCTCCTTGTTAATCTGTTGCACTTCCTGATTCACCATACCCACATCATCCAACCTAATGTCTCTCTGTCTCCCATTATCTTCATTCAACAGCCCCTCAAAGTACTCTTTCCATCTGCTCAACACACTCTCCTCACTTGTGAGCATACCTCTCAACTGTACCAAATTCATCGGTATCTCCTGGTTTTGAGCTCAAAATAGTAGGGTGCCACAAATTCCCGACAGGCCCCTTTAAATCCCGATTTTGTGTTAATTTTTTTTTTCATTCTTTTATCCTCATTGTGCGTCTTCCCTTTAAGCTTACTAACAAACTAGTTAGCTTACAAGGTAATTACAGAGTTATTTTACACATAAAAAACATTCTTCTGATGATGTAATATGATTCACCATTATTTACATAGCTAGCCATTAAATCTTACTACTAATGAATCCATGGTAGATCCTTTCAATGTGGAACTGTGGGCATCGGTATGAAGAAGGCTAAAGAAGGCTATCCTGGGCCTGATGCCTGAAAAAGAACAATTGCGCTGGGACTTATGTATTTTAAGCATGAGCAAATGTTCATCATCTCATATGCATCTGCCTGATTTCTTTAATGTGAAGCTAAGTAGTGTAAACGTGGAAAATGCCTGGTCACAACTACATTAAAAAAAGTGTTTCTCAAAAATTTTACTTTAAGTTGTTTAACACAGATGTGTGCTAGTGTTACTCTTAATACCTTGCAGAGGTGATTTTTGGTCCCAGCAATGGGTTTTGAAAGTAAATCAGAGCTTTGGACTGAGCGATCCTTACATTCCCGCATGTACAACACAAACACTTTCACAGCTAAAAGTCCAGGGCATTTCTGCATCTAAAGTCACAGCTGCTGCTTCAAAATACAAGCTAAGAGTTATGTCTGGGTCCGGTGTGAGGGAAGATGAGAAAGAGCTGCATATAGATAGATGGTACAATGGCTGATTACCACAGTGATGGGGTGCCGGACTATTTCACCAGGTCTGATTGCAGTGACTCGTCAGCCAGGATGATGCCTCCCAAAGATGGAGGTTTCAGAGAACTGGAGAAGAACCTCCAGAAGGCTGGAGGAAGAGGGACAAGACGGCTGTGGATCACTGGACTGTTGGTTTCTGTCTTTTTGTTGCAGGGTGCTATACTGCTTTTATAGCCGGTCTCTTTTGGTATTTCTCCAGATCAATATCAGTGTCAGTAGAAGAGATAAATTGACTAGTTTAGGATCTGACTTGTTTGGATTTGGTGTGTGTGTGATGCAGCCAGGTGATAGCGAAAGGAATGGGGGTGAAGAATATAGTTGTTTTCGTTTTTTTTTTTTATTTAGAAAAGAACTTTAATAATGCAAATCATGTACAACATTCAATTTTTATATATTTGAAAGAGCTTGACTGGATGGCTTTGATTATAAATCGCAAACTGAAAATCATGCAGATTGGCTTTGATTATCAATCACTAACTAAAATCATACAGTTGCTTGGGTTTGATTATACATCAGAAACAGAAAATCAACACTATTTGTGTACTGCCATAAGTCTTAAGTCCCATTCCTTCCTTGTTGTGAGGGTGAAAACAGTGTGTTGTTTTCACTGTTCTTGTGTAACTAGGTTAGCTTAGACGTAGGGGCCAGGTGCATTCATTATACTTTTAACATACTAAAATGACATGACATTGTCACTTATTAGGTATACGTGCTTGGAAGTTTATAATACAGTCTAGATGTATTTGTGTGCTGTTTGTTCATAAAGTGTTTCTGCAAAGACCTCTGATGCTGGGTCATTTGATATCTCTACATAGAAGTAAGAAGAAGATTACAGTCTGGTGTTTGAAAATAAAAGTAATTGTGTGATATTCTAACTTTATAGTCGTTGGGGGCATAGCTGAAAAATATGCCGTTTGACCAAAATAAAATAATTTAATGTAATTCACTTAACATTAAATGGTAACCTGTCCTGCTACTACTTCAGGCTTTTAGCTTGTTGATGCAGGACATTCATGGCCACATGATGATTCCATTCTCCAATGAGAAGGAGCGGCACTTTAGTTTGAACGCGAGTGTGAACTGCAGCAGGCTAAATAGGCAGTTGAGAATTATATTTGGGAAGTAGTGGTTGTTTTGCCAGGTTAATTGCGCTGTAGGCAATAAACATTCAATATCCCATAAGCAAATATATTATTCTGATAAGTATGATGATGACAACTTTGAATATCAGTATTCGGTAAGTGCTTGAAGAAAGTGCATTCTGAATAATTGGCCGTTGTTTTATTGTCTGAATCTAATTACTGTATAAACCTTACCCTACAACAAGTTTTTATGAAGTATGTGGCATTCACATTCTTTGTGTTTAATTCATTGTTCCTGTTGTGTTATCTATTGTTTGGTCTGTCCCGGGCAGTGCTTAAATGTGTCTGTTTGGATCAGTCCAATGCTTTCATTAAAAAAAACTTCAGTAATAACAATTCTGATGGACGCAAGATAGGGACAGGAAATAATAGAAAGGTATGAATAAGAGAATCTGCTGCAGTTTAAAACTGATTGCAATTTTGTTGAGAACTGTTGTCAGTAGGTGGATTATTATTTACCTTTAGTAGCTATTTAAACTTATATGGGGAATAAAGGGGCAAAAGGGATATAGATTGGAATCCATACTCTTTGAAAATGTTGTGTTCTTAAAATAATGCCTAAGCCTATCTGATATTAGCTTTTCCTGAAATCACTTCTATTCTTGAAATCAAGACATGTTCAGATGGATGTTAAAGGAAATGCATACTCCATTTAAAATCTAGCTAATTTATTTTCTAACTGTAAATGGCTGAAGCAGTTAATTTTATTTTTATAAAAGAAAATTGTAGTTTAGTTTTGCAGTTTGCACAAATTCAAAGTTTGATACAAGTTCAAATATTAATTTAAATAAAACAGTATTCTCTTTATTTTGTGTGTAATATTTTGTCTGTTCTTCAGTTTGTGTTTAAATGTTGGTATCCCACAATTCCACCATGGTGGGCGGGGTTACATAACTATGTATGCAAATTTTATATTAATCAGCGTACAGATTTGTACCTATTTTTCGTGTGCTTTTGTCCAGATTTTTTATGATTTGAGGTTGAGAGGTATGCTTGTGAGTATATTTCCCTCATTATCCTTTATCACCCTTATCTGGTGCACATCCTTCCTAGCTCAGTCCCTCTGTCTAGCCAATTGATACATGTCCTATTCTCCATGCTTAGTGTCCAGCCTTTCATACAACCCTTCATATGCCTCATTCTTAGCCTTTGCCACCTCTCTCTTTGCAATGCACCCCATCTCCTTATACTCCTGTTTACTTTCTTCATCTCTCTGACAATCCCACTTCTTTGCCAACCTCTTTCTCTGTTTACTCCCCTGCACTTCATCATTCCACCACCAGGTCCTCTTGTCCTCCTTCCTCTGTCCAGATGTCACACCAAGCACATTTCTAGTTATCTCCCTTACTAGCTGTGCTGTAGTTAGCCAGATATTTGGTAACTCTTCACTGCCACCCACTGCCTGTCTTTAACTCTTCCCTGAACTCAACCTCACAATCACCCTTTTTCAGTTTACACCATTTGATCCTGGGTGCTGCCCTCACACTCCTCCTCATCCTCTTGATCAACGACATCATTCCACAGACCAACATTCCATGCTGCCTAACTACACTTTCCCCTGTCACCAATTTACAGTCTCCAATCTCCTTCAAACATCCTGCATAGGAGATAATCCGCCTGTGTGCATCTTCCTCCACTCTTGTATGTCACCCTAGGCTCCTCTGTCTTGTTAAAATATGTATTCACCACAGCCATGTCCATCCGTTTTGCAAACTTCACCACCATCTCACCTTCTGCATTTATTTGCTTAACACCATACCTACCCATCACTTTAGCATCCTCTCTGTTTCCTTCACCAACATGCCCATTGAAAGCTGCTCCAATCACCACTCTCTCACCCTTGGGTACAGTCATCACCACTTCATTCAACTTAATCAAAGATTTTTCTGTCTCATCCATCACACACGCAACTAGCAGAACATATGCACTAACAACAGTCATGATTACACCATCAATGTCCAGCTTCATTAGCATCACTGTATCCGACACTCTTTTCACCCCCAAAACACCCTTGCCATTCTGTTCCTTTAGGATAACTGCTATACCATTTCTTCTCCCATCCACACCATGATAGAACTATTTGGACCCGACTCCAATGCACCTAGCCTTATGCCCCTTCCATCTGGTCTCTTGCACAGACAATGTATCAACTTTCCTTCTATCCATCATATCAGCTAGTTCTGTCCCCATACCAGTCATACTACAAACGTTAAAAGTTCCTACCCTCACTAACACACTCCTAGCCTTTCTCCTCTCTTCCTGCTATATGAGCATTGGACATCCCCCAGGGTATGTCTGTGAATGCAAAGGTTACTGTACTATCAAATGACTAAAGTGTATTACAGCAATATTAAAAAAGTGTCACTAATTTTGGCCCATCCCCTCCCATGTATGGGTGGTGTCCTCCAGATATCCTGTTCCAACAGGTTGACAGGAATGACTAAGCAGCAAAAGTGTAAATACAGTGTGCCATACTGCCATAAAGCAGAAATGCATATCAGGAATTACCTGTGAACATCTATGCATGATTAGGTGTACCTGGCTGCCTCATAACAACAGACATGGGATGCAAAATGTCAGGTAAATAAGCTGTACATGTTGTAAACATGTGTAATCTCTGTTTCTGTGCATCAAACAGGGTTACATTTCTACAGCTACTGGTTGTTGCATTGCCCTGACACAGACATGGGTACTAGAATAAGCATGATTATCAGGTTGAAAGTTCAGAGGTGCCCAACCATGTTATGACCTTGTGTCCATGCTGACTACAAACAGCCATATGACCACCGACATAGCTGTATGGACTCAGCAATCCCTTACCTGTAAAACCTGTCTCCACCAAAGTAGAGTAATCCCCCTTGCTGGATAGCAGCAATACACAAACCACATAATTGGTCACTATGTCAGCTGTACAGGTCAGAGTAGGAGCAGGAAACAACTTGTCAGCGAGTCAACTTTTGTCTGAATGAGCATATAAGGTCCCACATGGATTACTGTAAGGCTGACTATGAGTACAAATTGGACACATCCACCAAGAGCAATCACAAGACCGTCTTCACATATGTCTGGAATCTCAGAGGTGACAACTCAACCCACCGTGTAATGGTGGTCAATCACAGCACATACAAACACACACCATAACTATAGGCAACCTGCTGCAGACAGGTTTAGGGCAAAAATCACCCCCCTGGCTCACCATCAGTGTAGGTGGATATGCACACCACCTGCACTCCTCCCCTCATCATCAGGGAGCAGGTGCATACTGCCTAATCAAAGTCAACAAAAGCAAGTCTCCAAGGGGCCTGAGAACATTCCTGTCTGCATCCTACATGGACTCAGGCATATGCTTCCAGCTCCATTACACACTGTATGCAATCAAAGCCTGAGCACCATTGACATCCCATCTGCATGGAAGATGGCCACTGTCATCCCCCTACACAAACATGAATGATGAATGGTGGTTTATGCAATGTACTGGTCCTCATTGGGGGGAACATGACACATCAGGACCAGGAGTGCAATGCAGGTTCATACTGTGCTGATAGATGACAGGGGTATGATGTGCTTGTAATTGGTGGCTAATGATAGGCAATATTGATGTGCTGGTTCTGTAAATAACTCTGGGCAATGTCTGAGGTCTTGTGATGTGTTTCCCTGTTTATGTCATCCAGGTGCCATGCAGCATCAGCCAGCGTACACTGCTGAGGATAATGCAGCCATTACTAAGGCAATACTAGAGCACCATGCAGTGCTGTTTGGCCGGGGCCGACAAAATCTGCTGGAGTGGACTGCCCTGTTGGACAAACTTCCCCACAGAGTGAACACCTTGGGCCACCATGGCCATGCATATGATCAGGTCAGGCATCGGGCAACTGACCTGAGATGTATTTCCTGTCAAAGGGCTGTTCTGTGGCCAGGGACCTTTCTGCCACAGATGGGGGTCCTGCTATGCAGGCCCTACTTACACCAATGGAGGAGCTCCTTGCCAACCTTTGGGCAGCCCCCACACAACAACCAACACATGAAACACCAGTTGTGGAGATGGATGGCACCTAGGCAACAGGCAGAACGTCCAGGTAAAGCCACAGTGGACATCAATTTAAGCATGTAGCAGTCATACTGTCTTCAATAGAGTATCTAGATGCATATGTCAGCTCAAACTGCATTTGTGGGTGGGGATTAGTAATGCACACAAGTGCACATCTATGGCGAGGGACAGCAAATTATGTACTATCATAGCTTGTAGTGTACCTGTGCAGACATGTAGCATTCATCTTGTAACAATGCCAAATGTGAGTCTGCTGACAATACCTCTCCCCCACAACTACATAGCTCCCTCTGGCCTGCATGTGGGACAGCAGCCTTAATCCGGTGAGTATGGGATTTTCCTGTTGTGGCTCACCAGTACGACAGGAATGGTAAGGTCATGCATGTGACCATGCACACAACTGTTTCTGTCAGCTATTTTGCAATATCTCCATGTTCACTTTTGGTGGGGTTAACTGCATTGCATCACAGTGGTCATCACAGGGGCATATTTGCAGGAGATGCCACATATCTGTAGCATACCTCACAACCTGTCATTGAAGGAAATCTGGACAAAGACTGACAAATTGGGGGGACGAAGGCCCAAAACTAGGGACATATTTTATAAATTAGTGTTATACAGTGCATATAAATGGTGTACACACACCTGTTAGAATGCCAGGTATTTGTGAAATACAAACATGAGAGCACAATAACACATATCCAAACCCTTCCAAACTTTCATGTGACCTATAACCTGTACACTCCAATTGTAAAACAAACACATCTGGTAGGGGAACAATTATAACACATACAAAACTTACAAGAAGCTGGATGCATATGGATGCACAGGCTGAAGCTAATACTGTGTTGAAGCAGCTTTCGATATTATTACAGTATTACATCTTCTTGGGTACATACCTGCCATCAATTACAGAGACCCTTTGATTAACAGCAAATAATGGTCAGCTGTCCTAACAGGATCATCCTAAATTTACTCAGTTGCCTGCTACAGCAACAGCCATAGTTTGGATACAGCTTATGAAGCAGCAAAGGGATCTCATTTGTGAAAGGTATCAGCCCAGAGAAGGGTACACACACATTTCCACAGCATTGCATATATCATGGAACACAGTGAAGACAGTCATCACATGGTGATGGAAATATGGGGCAACAGTGACATTGCAAAGAACTGGACATCCCTCCAAATGTGTGGAAAAGACAATATGCAAACTGGTCAGGGAGGCTGCCAGGAGACCTACAGCAACACTACCAGAGTTGCAGGAATCACTAGCAAGTACTGGTTGTGTACTACATGTGACAACAATCTCCTGTGGTGTTCACATGTTTGGCCTATGGGGTAGGTTTGGAAGATGGAAGCCTTCTCACACAAAGAAGAGCATTCAGGTCTGGTGGATTTCTCAAGAATAATATATCAGGTCCCTCAATAACATGTGGGGAAATGTGTTATGGTGTAATGAGACCAAGGTTGCACTTTTTGGCCACAATACCAAAAGGTTTGTTTGGCACAAGAACAACACTGTGCATCACCAAAAGAACATCATCCCCATGTTGAAGCATGGTGATAGCAGTGCCCTGCTTTGGGATTGCTGTTCATAAGCTGGAAGTGGGCCTGTAGCCAAGGTGGAGGGGATTAGGAGGAGTCCAAAATACCAGTCCCTTTTGGCCCAAATACATCATGTGTATGCTAGAAAGCTGCGGATAGAGAGGACTTACACCTTTCAGCACAACACTGACAAATGCCATACATCAAAATCCATAAAATAATGTCTTCACCAGAAGACAATCAACGTTTTGGAAGGGCCCAGTCACAGTCCACACATGCACCCAAAAGAGAATCTGTGGGGTGCCCTGAAGAGGCCTGTGCAAAAGTGATGCCCTCTCAATCTGACAGAGATGGAGGGCTTCTGTAAGGGAGACTGTACAAATATTGCTGAGTCGAGATGTGCCATGCTGATGCACACCTTCTCAAGAGGACCGAGTGCTGTTATGAAATCAAAAGGTGCTTTAAGAAAGTATTAGTTTAAGTGTGTGCACAGTCATGCAACCAGCCTATTGTACATATTTCAACTTCTAAATGTTACCCCTAACCGATGTGTCTGTTTTTCATTTTGGTTGCACAGGTTATAGGTCACATTAAAGTTGGAAAATGTTATCACATGACTTCTGTGGTCTCATGTTATATATCAGACAAACCTGGCATGTTAACAGGGGTGTCTGCACTTATAATGTCCACTGTAAGCTTAGAAGTTTGTTAGTGTAACTAGTTCTGTTGTAACATACCTGTACTGCAGGTTTTGAAGTATGAGACTCAAAATATCTCATTAAATAGTGACACCAGTCCTCATATCATCCCAGTAATGTGTCAGACAAATACAGGAGTTATGACAAACAGACCAGAAATATGAGACACACATATAGACATTCAGCAGCACTCTGCACATTTAAGAGGCATGTTCTGTAGGAGTTGCCACTGTGCTATATAGGTGAACAGCAATTATGTGTACATGGGTGCAGTGTGTGCAACTTGAAGGCCCATCACATACTAACACTACTCACATATCACAGAGGTGTATATAAGTTGTAACAGGAAGTGGAAAGGGCTGCACTGCATGATATTGAGGGCCTGTTCATGGTGTGAATGCAGTGGTCTGACTGCATTGTGAATATCACCAATTGGCTATTTTGAGATCTGTGTAATGCCTGTCTGTCACCTCACCTGTATGTGTGTGCGTGCATGTGTGCATGTGCATGCATGTGTGTGCATGTGCAGCAGCAAACGGTATAGTGCAGGTATTAATTTACATATGTTGTCTTTCCCCCACAGGTGGTCATGATGGTCGCAGTCCCTCCCACTCAGTATCTGATGTCAATGTCTCTGGAGACTCTGGCAATGATGATGGTCATATTCAGGCACAGGTGGTGTTGTCAGGGGCTGAATCTGTGCCATTTGTTGGCATCCTACACTCATCTACAATGTCCCCGCACACAGTCACAATGCCCACACATGCCCCGTACTCAGCAGCCACAGATGATGGATAGTTGACAGGTGGTGGCATGAAACAGGCTAGTGTGGTGACTATGGCAGGTATGAGTGTAGACACTGGCCATAGCCAGAGTGCAGGTGAGGTCCCACACAGGCAGATGGACAGGGGTGCTCACAGGAGGACTGCTGCTCATCAAGCCACTGTTGCAAGTGCCACAGCAGGTGTCACCAGACACATGTTTTGGGCTGTCATGGATGCACAGGCACATAGTGAATGCAACTCCAGACAAATACTTAAGGTGGTGGATGCAACTCTTCCTGACTTACGTGGTGACATACGTGACCTTGTTGAGGCCACATGCCAAAATACTGAGGTCATGATTAGATGGTGGGGTGAGACCTTGGCAATCCTCGACCATGGCATGTCTGTGCTAGAGCGTGTGGTGGGAGATGGGCATCGGCCTCATGGACATAGGTCAGCACCAACATCATCTGAGAGTTTACGGGGCCATGCACCTTCACACTCCCATAGTGGCCATGACACCAGCACTACTGAAGGGGGTTGCTGTCCACATCACAATGGAGGAGGCCATGGGCATGTGGTCCTGGCCAGGCCAATCAGGGACACAGATCCAGCAGATAGCAGTCACCATCAGGAAGCTGTACTGCATCCGGCCTTGGGCCTGGTGGTGCCAGTGAGACCCCTGACAAGACCAGTTCATGTGTCAGTGGTCAGAGACAGTGAACTGGACACCCTGCCATGTATGGTCTACAGCTGTCCAACATACCCCTGTGTAGGGCAGCCACATGATGTGACTGTGTGCATACATGCACACACACATCTGTATCACAGGGAAGTCACCTCCAGAGACACACAGCACCTCTGCACAGCCCATCTATAGCATACCCCTCCAAACACACACACACACACACACACACACACACACACACACACACACACACACACACACACACACACACATATGGGTGGCAACTGTATGGCCCAGCCTAGGCCTCTGGCAAACCCACACCACACCCTGTGCATATGATGATATCAGTGTCACATCCCTGTCATCCATACCATCGATGCAAGGACAGGCTAATATGGGTCTGATGAACAGGGTGAATATAGTACTGTGTAGCTCTGTAATACTGTGCTGTCTGCTTGCATTTGTTATGGGTACACATAAAGGTGTATGTACCTTATTAGCCATGATCCATTATTGCTGTTAGTACCACTTACTGAATGCAGTCTGACATGCTGTATTCTGTTCGTGTTCCAGGTGTCTGTGTGTCTGTAGGCTGTGGCCCTGCAGACATTACCAACATGGAGAATGGCAGAGTGGACATACACTGACCATTTCATAGCCAAGGTACAGATTTATATGTACATTTACCAGGTGTGTATGCATGCAACAGTGTGTGATGGACACTGTTGTCAGACAGTGTGACCTGACATACATACCCCTTGTCACAGACAGGTAGCCTTCAGACATGTCACCTCAGTGTTGTGTAGTACCACATGCTCATATATGTAGAACAGGTTATTGGAGTACTGTCACTAGGTCCCTCACCAGATTAGCCATTATATTAACCTCAACAGATTCATGTGTCAGCACCTGTTGCCCCTGACATTTCTTTCCCATACACTCAGCCCTGATGCAGTTGGTGAGGGCATGCATGGTACTGTGTATGACAGGTTTATGGTATGTATTCCTGAGTTCACAGGCTGGAACAGGGAGACAAAATGGTATAGCCTTTGCATACACACAGTAAAGACTGACACAGGGGATGTGCATAGAGTAACACTAACACAGTTTGCAAAGGACATATTTGCAAACCTACATATCCACTTTCATGTACTATAGTGCTACATATACATGACATGCCCCACATAGATTATATTCGTGGGACATAACCCACTACCTCTTACAACATGTACTGTTGTGAATGCCTTCATGGATGGTGAGATAACCCACAAGAAATAGCAACTGGAGTCCTCTATTGCTCCTACAAGCCTGGACAAGAGATAGGGTAACAGACGTTGTATCAGCATGATGTTTCAGTCAGGTATGATATCTGATTCTGGCATGTGTGTCATTACATGAACTGTGATCTATCTGGCAAAAATGTCCCATACATGCCTATTGTTAGGGGACACAGACCACATATAGGTTGAAAACATCCAGATATTCCATAGACATCTGTACAGCTGACTGCAATGGCCTGTACAATGGTTTAACATGCCGCATGTGAGGCAGATGCCATTAACACGCTATATAAAGTAAACAGGCATGGATGGTACACACATCTAAATGGTATAACCCACACAGGATATGATTCTCAACCCAATCACATACACACACAGTTGCCAGTATTGAGAATAGAACCTCTGCCTAGCTAGTTATTTATATTATACTGTTACACAGTTATTAGCCGTGCCATAGAGCTTATATGAAATCACCTTGTCCCAAGGTACTTCTCAGGTGAATGACATCAGCAGGCCTTGTAAAGTAGGGTGATGGGAAGTGTACAGGGTGATACACAACTCAAAATGGTATAACCCACACAGAATATGACGCTCAACCCAAACACACACATACAGTTGCCAGTACTGAGATTAGAACCCCTATCTATCTATCTAGTTATTTCTACTATAATATTGCATAGTTATCAGATGTGCCATGGGGCTTATATGACTTCACTTTGCCCCAAGGTACTTCTAAGGTGAATGACATCAGCAGGCCTTGTAAAGTAGGGTGATGGGAAATATACAAGGTAGTACACAATTCAAAATGATACAACTCACACAGGATATGATTCTCATACACAAACACACACCTACTTGACAGCAATGAAATTAAAACCCCTGCCTATCTAGTGATTTGTACTATAGTTTTACAGAGTTATCACACATGTTACAGAGCTTACTGGGGTGACATCTGGCCAAAGGTGCTGATAAGGGGTATGACACCAGCAGGACTGATAAAGTAGGGCACTGGGTGGGAAACCTATCAAAATACTTCTTACAAATACACACACACTTATACTCCCACACACACATTTGCCGGATCTGAGATTCAAACCCCTGCCTAGAAACTGATTTGTACTATAGTGTTATGCAGTTATTGCACATGCTACAGAGCTTACTAGGGTGACACTTGGCCAAAGGTGCTGATAAGGGGAATAACATCAGCAGGACTGATAAAGTAGGGCACTGGGAGGGAAACTTATAAAAATACTTCTTCCTACAAACATACACACACATTTATACTCCCAAACCCACATTTGCCAGATCTGAGATTAGAACCGCTGCCTAGCTACTGACTTGTATTATAGTGTTATGTAGTTATCACACACACTATGGAGCTTACTGGGCTGACAACTGAGAATGACATCAGCAGGACTGATAAAGTGGGGCAGTGGGAAGTGTTGTGGGTAGGAATGGCCTAAAACTGTTTTACCTACAAACACACACACTCCCTCACTCTCACGCGAACACACACACACACACACACACACACACACACACACACACACACACACACACACACACACACACACACACACACACAGAGTTGCCAGTATTGAGATTAGAACCCCTACGTATCTAGTTATTTCTACTATAGTGTTACACAGTTATTGCACATGCTACAGAGCTTATAGGGGTGATATGTGTACAATGGTACTTCTAAGTTGAATGACAGCAGCAGATCTTGTGAAGTAGGGCAATATGAAGTGTACTGAGTGGGAGCAGTCTCCTAATATTTAGACTTATGGGCACACACACACACATACACACATACACACACACACACACACACACACACACACACACACACACACACACACACACACACACACACACACACACACACACACACACGTGATGTGATATTATAAACCCAACCTCAGTATTGTTACACAGTGGGGCTCACCTTTTATGCTGGCATGTGCAACTGTTTACAACTGGTATGCCACTGTCCACAGCAGGACATCCCTGTATGCCATTCTGGGTATCCATGTGTGTGTGACTCAAACTGTCTGTGTCCCCCTGTGTCTCTCTATCACTGTCTGTCTCTCACTTCCCCACATCTCTGTGTGTTTATGCTTGACATATGCTGTTATCTGTTGCCCATATATATGTGTGTGTGTGTGTATCTCAAACAACAGATGCAAATATATCACATATGGGCCACCTACTGCTAGCTGAGAGTAGTCCTGTCTGATGTGTGTGTGTGTGTGTGTGTGTGTGTGTGGGGCAGTTGAGGTGTACATAGCTGTCTGTATACACAGACATATATACGCAATACAGTCATATATTCCGATGTGGATTCCAACATGTCCTGTGATTCTCTAAGTGCAGGAGCGTGCCCAGTGTGACCTTCTATAGTTAGATTGGGACTCCATTCCAGAGATAGGTGTACTCCAGTCCAGGGTTTTGTGTGCTTCAGCCATACCTCTCAGGAGTACACAGGACTTTCCTCAGAGTACTGGGTTTGTTTAACAGACATTTTCTGACATATCTATAGTCTGACACTGCAATGTATTGTGTCATTACCTAGTGTCAGAGATCCTCAGATCATCAGAGTGCTTTACCAGAGGAATACTAGTATGATGCATAGAACAATATTATGAGGGCAGCTGTGTACATTCTTGGCCAACAAGCCCATTTGTGAGGTGTGGCTACAGCCAGCTGAGTAATGATGCACTGTGTAAACAGTCCAGCAACCTGGTGATATACTGGTTGGGCATCTCCTGCTTGGGGGGGGGGGGTATCTTTCTAACCTGAGATGTCATATCCTTGTGTGGCCATACCTCTCACCTGCACATTTTTGTCAGGTTGTCCAGATGTTTGGCTAGAGGTTTTATCCTGTCTACATAAACTTGTGTTTTTATGGCAAGTTAGATACATATAATTGAAGAGTGATGTTACAAAATAATGACAGACATTACTGTTTCAGACTACATAACCTTCAGGCAATTCCTGCTACTGCAAACCCCTCACCCTACCAACTTTCTCAGTATGTAAGGGCAATATTTACAACACATGCCTATCATTGTGCCTTTGTGTCACTTTTATTTCTGCCCTTATCCAGACATCTTACTGTTAGAGGTTGAGAGTTATGGGTGTGGGTACAGAGTGCATTCTACTGTGCAGGCCTGCCCATTATATGTAAAAGCAAACATAAGAAAAAAATGATTATTTAGAATAATCACTGGCAACAGTACCAAAATGCACTTATTATTAACAAAAGCCTTGGCACCTCAGCTACATATCCTTCAAGATGTCCCTTATATGTGTAGTATATTCCACATAGCACTGTGACTTCCAGGTTATGTCAGTGGTAGAGCAGTGGGTGTCACTGACATACATAACAGTTGGCACTGCAGTTATCTGCACATGGCCCTGTCAAAGACAGCACTGTACCTAAGGCACTATGAGATGACTGCCAGGAGAATGTGCTGGCCAGATCCTGACAGTATTCACCACACATACACATAATTCATTGACCCCTGCATATTGTGGACAGGCAACATGTTTTCATGTGTATTGGTATAGCCCTGCCAATGTGAGCTATGCTGCCATTTCCCTGCAAACATACATGTTACTGCATTTGTGTGGGTATATGGGTCGGGGTCACACCTGTCAACTGTACACATTTGCATAGACTATGCTGATATTTGCTTTGCATTTTGGTTCCATTTACCATACTATTGTGTCCTGTCTTGGGGACTAGTGGCATATCAGTAAAGAGCACAGGTCAGATTGTAATGGCATACATTTGAGTTTCAGACTTCTTACCCTTCATAGCCTTACTGCAGCTGCAGGTCCTGCTGTTCTATCACTGTGTAAGTCTCTAGGGGGGTAATTCAACATTGCTACCATTTGTGTGCCTTTACCAGACATTTCTCTGTGGTTTTCTACAGCTGACTTGCTGTATGTGTGTGAGGGGTGGGTATGGGACCCCCACGCTGACATCCATGCCTGTGACCTATGACCCCGCAGTTAGTTGTCCCCACACATATACTGCAGTGGGATTTGCCACCTTGGGTACTACTGCATAATGTGGGGAGGCCAGTTTTGGCCAGACATTTCCTGGTGTCCCACATAGCTGTCAGTTGTGTGCTGCTATCCCAGTAGGCCAACCCATTCCCTTGCATGCATGCATGCAGCATTATCACAGATATACCAGCAAAACATACTAATCCATTCATTTATTGTTAATAAGACTGATTTACCTTGTGCTTGTGGCAGTTGTGAGGATGGTGCTTGAGGGCTGTCTATGTTGGATGCACACAGTACACTGCCTATACATGGTAAGTTGCATGTAATGTGATGTATGTGTCATCCACTTTACTGTGTGTGTGAGTCAGAGAGAGGTGTCAGTCCCTGGGATCCCTACAGTGTTAGTGTGTGTGCTATGCATTGCCTCTTTGCTAAGGCCTGAGTATACTGGGCACTTCTCTATCTGCATACAGGAGCAGACTCAGGAACCTCCTCCTCTGAGTCCCTCTGTGCCTGTGGGGACCTTGGCAATGGTGGTGGGCTGTGTGGCCCTTCCCCATGCGTTTCTGCTGCAGCTGTTTCTGCAGGATCATATTGTGTAGCATGGCACATACTATGAACATGCGCGCACATGTGGCTGGATAGTACTGCAAGGCTCCACCAGATATGTCAAGGCAATGGAACCGTGACTTGAGCATCCCAAACACACACTCTATAATGATCCTGGTTTGTGCATGTGCCTTATTATGGCGTTCTTGTGTGGGTGTGTGTGTGCATTTCTGATGGATGTCATCATCCACTGCTCCAGTGCATAGCCAGCATCCCCCACCAGATAGCCATATGGGATGCTCCCCCTGGCAAATGCCTGATACACCTGTGACACATGCCAGATGTTGGAGTCATGATAGCTTCCAGGGCTGCCAGCACACACATTCATGATAATGCCCTGGGCATTGCACATGACCTGGCAGTTGATGGAGGGGAATCCTTTGCGGTTTATGTAGACCGTGCCCTGTTCACCGGGTGGTGCTTTGATGTGGATGTGCATGCAGTCTATGTCACCCAGTACCCCCAGGTATTCTGCTAGATGATGGAAGAGGCACATATTGCTGGTCCTCTCCTCATGGGTATTGGGGAAGTAAATGTGCTCACCGGCATGTGGTAGCATGGCATCCAGGAACTGGTGGAGTACCCTGGATGCAGATGCCTGTGAGACCCCCATGATGTCCCCAGTAGGTCTTTAGAAAGTACTTGTAGCTAGAATTCTTAAGGCTACACATACCTTGGTATCCACTGGGATGGGTTCCCCTCTGTTATCTCTAGGTTTGAGTTGAGGCCAGCACAGCTCGGTGATTTGCTGAAGTATCTCTTTTCTCAAACTGTGTTGCTAAAGCATGGAATACTGTACCTTCTAATATAATATCTGCCTCAAATCCACTGCAATTTAAAACTTTACTAAAATCCCATCTAACCAACAACTGGATATGTCCATGTAGGGCTCCTGATTAATCCTGTATGGTTTTCATGCTAGGGGTCCTGGTTAATCCAGTATGTTTTTCCTAAGCTGAATTTGGATGTGAGTCTCTCTTAATAGTCATACACAAAATGAGTGACACAAATAATACCTTGTGTTACAATTGAGTAGTATAATTCTAACTACACTAAGTGTCCTATACTCTAGAATTTTAAACTTACCTTGTATTACAATCTATGTTTCTAATTAGACAAAGTGTCCGATATGCGGGATTTCTAGTTATATCTCACTCTTAAGATTATATTCTATTGTACATTTGGTTGTATTGATTTACTGTACTTGTATGTATTATTTGTTGTATGTATTATTTTTTTATGTGGAGCGTTTCTCTTTGGGCCTCCGCTGAAAAAGGACTTGCTTCCAGTTGGACTTTCCCGGTTAACAAATGTTAAATAAATAAAAGTCTCTGTCCATCCTGTAGCACTCTACTATCTCCAGATCATATAGCCGCTGGTAAGTTACCCTGGGTCTAAACACTCTTCTCCTCCTCCTCTCTGCCCTCAGCCTCTATGCCATACTAATGGATCAAAGCAATGGCAGCCCCGAACATTTTTCCAGTTAAAATTCCCCCGCATGTGTACACCAATGGTTCAGAGTTTATGGGAAAAAAATAGACTGTAAGGTGTTTCCATAGTTTATACTGTTGTGCTGCAGATGCTGCCTGTATGATTGGCGATGATGCATTCCACCCGCTAGCTATGTATTTTGTTCTTGATTGCTTTTATTCTGCTATTTTCCTTTTTTTCCTTTTTTCCCTTCCCACTTTCTCCCATTTTAAGTGCCGAGGCACACCACACAAACACGATGCCCAAATGTAAACAGTCCTGATATTTCCATTTTTTTGTTTTGTTTTAGACCCGGTGTGCACCACGCAAACCCATTTAGGCAATGTAAACAAGAAGAAATGGCCCTCCCTGGTCACGAACATGCTTTTTATTTCATGGAATAAAACAAAACAGCCTCAGACACACCCCTTTGCTTAGTTGTACTTAGCTAAGCTTATCTGTGCACTATAGGGCTCCAATGTGCTTACACCATGCCTGACACCCCCCTTTTCATTTCTGTTTCTCCTCCGAGTTACACGATCATGCTATAGCACCTACATGGTTAGGTGCAGTTTGGCACTTAGAAGATTTTTGTGATTCAGTAAATTTCCCCTCATTTGTATACCCCACTGCCTTAGTCCATAGTTACTGCAGAACCACAGAACCTTTCCCCTTGACAAACATTGTTCACTGGTATAGTTTTGATTCTGCATGCCATAGACTATAATGTCAAAATGCAGAGATCCCTTAAAATTGAGTTTTTACATTTTTTTTTATTTTTGGCACAATCCCACTTGCGTGCCGCTGCCCATGCTTAAACGGTCGAGATCGGCCAAAAATAACTTTGATTTTTATAAACATTAAGCATTTTTCCATGCCAATGGCCATATATTTGGCCATTGGCGTGCCTAAAGAGTAAAATACATGCTTTCTTTGGAGCTGTCATGCCTCCTTTTTGTTATTTACAGAAATGTATTCAGTTAGTAACCGAATACATTTCTGCCACTAACACTGTTCTTACACGGATTCCTGCCTGCTTGCTGAATTTCTAATTCACCTAATTTGCATGGGTTTCACCAGCAAATGAGGTAATTAGCATTCTGCATTGGTTTCTGTGCAAGAACAGTGTAGACAGGCTCATGCACATCAAAACAGTAGTTTACTGGATCGCTCGGTGGCCATATTCCATGCAGGAGCGGCTACACTGTTCCTGCATGAAAAAAAGTGCTTTATTGAATCCCAAGGCATGTTATATAGTAGAATATTCTACTCTGCAGCTAAACTAATAATAGATAAAATGTTACTAGAAAAACAAATGTACATTAACAAAGGAAAGGAAAGGGAAAAAAAGGAGCAACTAGAATATCACCATGTAAGCACAGAATACAGAAAACTATAAAGCATTTATGGCAAGAAGTATCACAATTAAAAGAGTAGAGAAAAGGAAGAGATATTCAACAGTTATTAGAAAGATAGATGTGGTACAGCACCAAACAATGTTAAAAGTGATGTGGATTTATCATTCACTATTTCCAATATAAACTGAAAATATAAAAAGCAGAAATAACTTAGAAGGTATGCAAATAAATGCAAAGCAGAAGTTCAAAAAAATGTTTTATAGCAAATTGGGAAACAAAGCAAAAGCAAATCAATATAAACACCATCAAAATGAAGGAATAGGCACATGTTGGAGAAGCATTTATGAAGACCCTGTTGAACATAATTAAGATGCCAACTGGGTAGAAGCATTAGTCCACACATCCCCTACAGCATATAGACTCTCCTGTAACATAGTGAAAGTCAAAGGCTGCAGGCCTCTCTTAGGTTCAACTTTCAGAAAAGAAAAAAATAAAACAGAAAAGTCAGGTACATCTACAAGGTATAATCCATAATTTAGCTCTGAGTCAGATCTCCTGCTTGATCCTTAAAGATCTTCCGTAAGATGCAGACCTTCCTTCTTATAATCCACCATGTGAGTAACTAATTTTCTGAGCTCAGCTCTTTAGCTTCTTCCTTTTAGATCAGACTAATAAGCAATTAAACAATAAATACAACTTAAAAAACCAAAAAATAAAATTTTAAAATACCACCAAGACCACTGATCCAAGAAGTAAGCAATTTTTAATGAAACACTTAGTGCCTCGGCTTGCACAGCCTTCCAAGAGTAAAAACACTACAAAACACTATTTACTTAAATACATCATATTGCACAAGACAATTAATCAATTAAGCATGCAATTTAAATCACATACTTCTAATTACATTTATTATTGAGTCCCTGAGGCTCCAAAGTACCATACTTTAAAATCAAGAGGGTTTCTTTTTTTTAAAGTTTATTTTTTAAGGACACACATTCACCTATACCAACTTGCAATTTTTACAAAACACAACCCATAAGAGAATCAGGATCAGAATTGAATGCTGTCATGAAATGGCTCCCAAGGGGACTCTCTAGTTTTTTATTTTTTATGTCCCTAATATGTTCCTGTAACCGGACCATAAAACTTCTATAAGTTTCCCCTATGTAGAACTTATTGCATCCACATCTCAGCACATGCACTAGCCCTTCAGTATTACAACTGTATTCATACCTAGCTGTAAATTTAGTACCATTAATATAGCGAAAATAACTCACTACATAATGACAGATGGAATAGCCATCACATAGAACAGTGCCCTTATTTGTGGTTAAATTCTGACTAACATTAACATCTGGTAAACAAAACTGGTTATGTACCAGAATATCAGCCACATTCCTAGCTCTTTTATATGCAATACTCACAAAGTCAGGTAATATAGAGTTCAGAATGTTATCCCTTAGAAGCATCGGCCACAAACTATGTGCTTTTTTAACTATTTCCTCAGTTATAACATTATAGGTTGTCACTAAAAAAACTTTCTTCTGGTCCCCATTATTTCCAACTATGTTGGTGGATTTGTTTCCACATGTACCAACTTTATATTTCCCACTAACACGGGCATAATGAGAATATCCCTGGGGGTAAGAAGAACACCTCATGTCCATGATTTTTTGTTTAGCTTCCCTAACCAACTGAACATCATAGCCTCTTTTAATAAACATATCTTCTGCTTCTGCTATCTCTAGGTCAAAGCTCATATCAAGGCTAAGAATAAGAATTCATTATGAGGCAGTACCTTGACCAAATGTTTGGGGTTACAACTACTCCCATATAAAAATGCATTTCTATGTTCAAATTTTCTATGGAGACTAGTTGTAAATCCATCTAAGCTAATATCCAGAAAATTCACTTGTGGACCAAGCTGTATACCATCAAAGCTTAAGCCCATAGTATTAGATTGTAAGTCATTGACAAACCCAAGAGCTTCTGTCTGGCTTCCTTGACATAAAAATAAGATCATCAATAAATCTAAAATATAAAATAACTTTTGATCTAAAAAAATCATGTCTATAAACAAAATCATCTTCAAGTTTAGCCATAACTAGCCATAACTAAATTAGCACACATGGGGTGAAAGAAGCCCCCATAGCAGTGGCCTATAATTGCTGAAAAATGTCTCCATTAAACATAAAAAAAATATTTTTCAAACAAAACATAAATAAATCTATCAAAAAATGAGACATGGGACAGTCCCCCAGAAAATGGAATAAGGCCTGAATCCCTTTTTCATGCTTAATGTTAGTATAAAGACTTTTGACATCCAGGCAGAGCCAAAACATGTTCATATTCCGAACTTTCCCTTTTATTTTGTTCAAAAAATTCTGGCTATCCCTAATATAAGAGGCTGTACTCATTACATATTTCTTAAGATGTTCATGTTGCAGCACACTTATGTTTTTCAAAAAGTACCTCTGTGCAGACACTATAGGTCGACCACTAAGGACTCAATAAGGAATGTAATTGGAAGTATGTGATTTCAATTGCATGCTTAATTGATTAATTGTCTTGTGCAATATGTTGTATTTAAGTAAAGTATTTAAGTAAAGAGTGCTTTGTAGTGTTCTTACTCTTGGAAGGCTATGCATGCCGAGGCGCTAAGTGTTTCATTAAAATTGCTTACTTCTTGGATCAGTGGTCTTGGTGGTATTTTAATAAGCAATTAAACCTTGTGATTTAGCTAACTGTAAGATTATTCTTACACTATACTGCAGTATATATTCTAAGTATACATTTAAAGACACATACACATTTCCCATAAGAAACATGTCACAATGTACCAATAAATAGATAAGTACAAGGAAGGTCATTCTCTAGAATATAATGGGTAAAATATTAATCTATCTTGTTCTGTAGATCTGTAGGTTTAGGGAAAAAGTTTTGATAGTGTTAACAGTGACAAGTAGAGTTATACTATATTAGTAATGTATCAAGGATTGTATTTATGTATGTTTTATAAATGAGCTATGTTTTAGATACTCTAATTTTATTTAATGTAAACTTTTAGATTCAGGCTCATTTTGCTGATAACATCCTTTTCTAATTGGCTGCTTGAGGTTGTGATTTTATTTTATTTTTTTTAATTGATAAGTTAATTTTTCATACTGATTTGTGTAAGTTTAACTTTAGGAGATTTGTTTTATGTGGGAGATTTGTTTTTGTTGAACTTTAGCATTTTTTGTATGTGTACTGTGTGCTTTTATTTTCACCTAATTCTGAATATGTCTAAGTTTTGGTGATTAGTTATGCTGAGAAAATAGCAGACAGTTTACATAGAGTGGTAATAAATAAAAATATATATGTTCCTTACTGGACAAAAAATATTTATCACGCTCTTTATTTCTGCCTTTTTGGAAACTGTTTAGCACTATATAGTGGTCTGAGTGATTTAGATAAAGAGTAGGATTCCAAAATTTCTTACATTACACTACTGTACTACAACTTGTGGAGCAGTTCAATAAGTATACGAGATTTAATAAGCGCATCTGCAACTTTTTTTATTCTTCATGATCCAGGTGAGCTCCCATCTTTTTCAGATTGTGCAATAGTTAGTGCTCACATGTGATATACATAAAAATACTAACAATGAAAATGCAGACCTTATCATATACAGTAATGTACTATATAATGGCTCTCTGCCTCAGTTAACACTACTGATTAGTGATTGTTTTGTACCTTCACTGATCGTTAGTGTTCCTGGAGCTATTTTTGCCTAACCAGTACAATCGTTGTACATCTGAGCATCATCATTCCGTTTCAGGTTTACTGGTGCTGTTCTCATTGTTCAAATGGTGTTGACTGCATCACTAGGCTGTGTTAGCTGACTGAGGAAGTAAGGAGATGAAGATATGATTTTAGTTCAGCACAGTGAGCCTTGTACTGCAAAAATAACTAGCATTCCCACTACAACAGCAGGACAACTGCAATGTCAGACCTTCATAAAGGTAAGACCTTTTTTCATCTTACAGATTCTTTGTACACAGAGTTTCTCTATGAGTACATCAGCTGCATTCAGCACTGCATCCTTAGAGAAGTTAACACAACAAACTTTATATATTCTCACTACCTAAAATAATTTCAAGTATACCTTAATTTTATTACGCCCAAGGGAACTAGGGTATGTTTCATCCTGCACTAAAATAGGGCAACAGAAGTTTTAGCTCGTGGTAGCCACTAGCAATATAGTTCTAAACTGTTAGTCAAATTAAATATGTCAGACCACTTACAGTATGAACATAACTCAACATTATTTGCATGATCTTTACAGGATCGTTATTCATTATTTCTTGCTCACTCTGATGTAGTAAGGCTGAGGTCTACTTGTTCTCATCTTATGATTTCTGTATGTCATACTGTAGAATTACATAATTGCTACATGCCAAGAAGAACTCTGCTTGCATGGCTTCACTACATGCATTTCCTTATCATATTTTAACAATTTTAATTTGATATCTTGCTTAAAGGAAAACAGTTCATATCTTCCCTCCCTATGACCTATTCTCCCCTTTGATTGAATTGTGTTTATATACTTACCTGGATTATTATAACCACTCATAAAATTACACTTAGTGGTGACATTATTATGTCTAGCTCTCTTTTTTCACTAGATCATTTGCCTTATTGTAATGTACAGTAAATCATCCCATTTCAGTTAACTGGCAATTCTCTTTTAGCAACAGATGTATGCCACACCTTAAGTTATCATGGACAGATATACTCACTCCCTAAGTATCTTACCCTACTGGGTCAGACTCACTATGTACTTTTGCACAAAAATTAAGAAGTGCGCAGATATATGATATTGCCTCTAAACTTGTATATTGGGCACCAAAATTGACCAGGGCTACAAAACATATTTACATTTTGATCATCCCAAATTCTTCCTTTTAGTGGGTTGGGGCTAACCTGTGGACTTTTTAGCTCAATTATTTGACAGTTAATGGTCTTTAAGTTGTTGTCTTCAATGCTGGGATTATTCAGACCAGTAACTTCCTAGGTGATAACAAAATGAGGAGTCAGACTAGATATCATGTGTTTACTAATTGCTAAAGGACCTCCATCCTATTAAGTTACACTCTGATCTAACTAGGGTGAGTAAAATCTTAAGCAGCTTATCTGTCAGTGACTTCTTTTAGGACACATTGGATCGAATGGCTGTCTACTGCATTCTGTCCTTTGTTTTTTCTCATTACGGCTCATTTTTAATTAGATGTGATACAGTGTCTAATACGATGGTCCTTAGTGTCTTTAATTTGCAGTGTGATACCTGGTATATCAGAGCATGTTAGACCTTCTTATTCAAATCACCCCTCAGACTGTCACCTTCTCTACCAGTCCAAACATCTGTACAGGTAATCACTGGACTGATTAACTGGACTATAACACCATGAGATATTTTCCATTCCTCATAATTTTCACTTACCATTGCTTTACCTATGCCATTTTTTCTGCAGAAAGTCTCTGAAGTGGCAGTTCTAGTAGCAGTGGTAGTTATAGTTCTTTCACTCGGTGTGTAAGACTTTCACATTTAACATACCTTGTGTTTACTAGTTTGTCTTGCATTTTAGCCCAGGCAGATAGTAATGCTCCCCTGCTGTACCTACTATTTTTCCTCCCACTGCAGGACAAACACTTATTAATACTAGGTTTATCAGATACCCGCCAGTTCCATAGTTATCTCCACAGATTCAAGTTGAAGTTAGGTTGAGAAAACAGCTTTTACTAAGATGCTGAATAGTCATTTAACAAGTCATCTTGTGAACCATTAGAAAAAGTTGTAAAAAAGGCAGTCAATAGATCTTAACAATCTTGTTTAGTTTTGTTTTTTGCAAAAAATGTATTAAATTACGTCAACTCAGCATTCCTGATATAGTATGTAATCAATGGAATCTTGTTGTTATGAACAATCAATAGGCTTTACCAGCATTTTAAGTTGGAAGATATTTTTCATTTGTATATTATACTTTGAATTTCAATGAAATTGCGTAATTCCAAACATACAGAACATGTTTAACTGTCCAAGTGTATTACATGCTACAAGAGGAGAATCAGGGCAAAACGTAATATCATTCTCATCAGAGTGCAAGAAATAAGTCCTTCCTTAAATCTGCTAAGAGTCAGATGCCACCTTTTGATAGTGCAGATGCAGGTTCCCATTAAAATATAGGCAGCAGTTTTATACCTAAAGAGTATACCTATAACGACCTAAATGTGGTAATTAGTGGGAAAAGTGTATTCAAACAGTATTCATATACTTATGGAGGCAAACATACATTGCCTCCTTTGCCTCTTCTTAAATGATAAGTTATAAATCTTACTCTGATCTGAAAGCTTTACCATCATACAGTTCCTCCTTTTCTTTAACAGATCTTCCTTGACCCTTGTCTACTTTAGCATCTTAATATTTTAGTGTTTATTTATTTACCAGGGTAGAGCTCTACTAATGCAATGGTTAGTACAGTCTTGGCCCTGGGCATTACTTCTTAAAATCTCTTTACCTTACTAGCTTAATTTCTTATCAAGAATTATTAACTGTCATGGCAGACCTATACTGTTATTATTAGTCATATCAGTGTAGATTTGATTGTGATTTCTGCGTACGTTGCTAGCTTTTAGATCTTTATCTGTGCTGCACTTCGTTCTTTACAGTCCAGCTAACACTCTACCATTTATATTTCCTGTATATTTGTCATTCTGCTTGTACTTTATATTATTACATCATACCTTAAGAGGTGAGAAAAGTGAAAAAGCATAGCAAGATAAAAACAGACATTATGTAGAAGGATAAACGGTCCTCATTGACTCAAGATTGATTAGGGGTTCATGCACTGGAAGAGATTGGCAGGAAAGGGTTACAGTCAGTTCTTTATGGCAGTTCATCTATCATGGGGAGAGGTCTGTGGTGATTCTGGGTGCCCAAATGCATCTGTGCAATCGGAGCCAGGCATTTTCACAATGGTTGCAGTACTAGGGGATGTGAGCTTGGAGATCCAAGGCTAGTGATCATCAGGGGGTTTGTGGATGTGGGTGCATGCACATTTTATGTAATCAACACATAATGCCCTTGTGATAACATAGGTGACTATTTCAGCCACCAAGACTGCAGTTGAGATCATTCAAGAGAAAACCACCAATGACTGCATGCATGAGAGCTTACAAAGTCAGCTATCAGCCATAGGATGAGGAAAGACTGATCCACAGCAAAATATAGATGGAAAAATAAACTCACAAGTGCTGTCTCAGATATTTAACCAGGAACCTGTATACATATTCTGACATTTGAACTTTGGTTAATGCTTTT
This sequence comes from Protopterus annectens, assembly GCF_019279795.1. NCBI lineage: Eukaryota > Metazoa > Chordata > Ceratodontiformes > Protopteridae > Protopterus > Protopterus annectens. The sequence continues at coordinate 1,746,482,731 of NC_056732.1, read as the reverse complement.
CTTTTTCTAGTATTTATTCCCGCTTTGATCCAGGGATTGTAAATACCAAACTAAGAGTGACCCCCAGAATTATGAAGCAAAAGTCCAGCAACAGAGGAGAACAGTGAATATTAAATGTCGCTGTTTAAAGTTGATTTTTTTACAGAGGGAAAGACACCTTTTGCTTTACAGTGTGGGGGCAAGCATCCTGTGCACCCTTAAATTATACATACCAGCACTATGATTCCTTTACCTCAGAGAAAAGGATACATCCCGAGAAATGACGATCTTAGAATTTGTATATTAAGTCCACATTTTCAGTCATTCTAAGACATTCTATTTCATGGTTTTGGGATTCATACTAATATGTCTGGGAATATTAAACAGTAACTGATTTCTCTGCATCTTGTTTCTGTTAAATGTCCATTCCTGTTATAGATAAACTAACCAGCCTTGCATGCTGTCATACAGAATGGGCTATACCTTTTTGTCTGTCCATACTTCTTTTCTCATATATCAGCTAAAATATTTCACAAAGCCTTCCTGCTAATAAAGACTATGCAAATATATGTTAACTCCACTATGCTTCCCTGTCATCTCTGCTTCTATCTTTGCCATACTCCAGTACCATTCCTGCAGTGTAAAGCAATAAACCCATAAATGACTCCAATAACCTCAAATAACACTCTAATATTTATTTATTTATTCACACTTTGTTGCTAGGTTTAGTCTCAGTAGGTCAATGACCTCTTTTCAGTGGAGACCTAAGGTGGTATTTATACTGACTAGGTGAAAATCTGCCCAGGACACCAGGGAACTTCCACGACTCTTTTTATTAAGTGTCATGGGATGTTCAACAAGCACACTGTCTTACTGGCATAAGGGTGGCAGAGCTCTGCTACCTACCCTCTGGCAGTCTATCAAAGGTCAGAGCTCCTGCCACTGCCTGTCTGTGGTTGTGAAAAAACAATCATCTGGCAAGACCAGGACTGCCCTTTAAATGCACAGACAAGACCCTTCCAGTTTTCTAGAATGAGGCAAGAAGAGTAGATGAAAACATAAGCTTTGCAAACATCTACAGCTCCAATCCAAAAGCCAAACACACACAACAAAAAAGTCTGACAAAACTCAGGGGAAACTCCAACAAACCATTTACATCCAACAAAAAGGGGGTGGTGGGATGGTACTGTAAGTGTGGCAATGTACTACTATGAACATATACCGTGTTGCAGGTAAGTAGGACTTACACAACTGTACTCTATGTTCAACAAACAGACTGCCTTACTGGCATTCAGTAATTTCCCAAAGTTTATCCAACCTGGGAGGGGGAAGGATAAGGGTCAGGGATTCCCTGGAGAATGGTCCATATGAAGCTTGCTCTGGATTTGGCAAAGGCATCCAACTTGTAGTGCTTCATAAAGGTATGGACAGTGGACCAAGTTGCTGCCTCCAGAATACCTCTACAGTCCACTCCTTCCCAATATGCCTCTGAAGAGAAAAAGGACCTGGATTCACCTTGCCACAATGGTGGTAATAAAAAAACAATACCAGAGTTCAACCAATGTGTAGTGGTTTTCTTAGAAACGAGTTTACCCTTCTTTGCCCTGTGAAGGAAATAAAAAGGGTTTCCTTCTGTCAAGGTAGTATCTGAGCTGTTGATGCGCATCCAATGTATGAAGTACCCTGTCTCCCTTATTCTTAGGTTCTGGAACAACACAGGGAGAATAATAGACTAACTGAGAGTAAACTATGAGACTACTTTTGGCATAAAAGAAGGATTAGTGTGCAACACAACCCTGTCTCAGTGGGAAATTGGGTACACTAAACAATTTTTCTTTATTTTGCCTCCCCCTTTTTGTATTTTTTTCTTTTTTCAGATGATGCAGGATATCCACTGGCAGGATATCCACTGGAGCCATGGCTCATGACAACAGTGAGAAATCCAAGTGAAGCTGCAGAAGATAATTTTCATACAGTCCTATTGTAGGTATAGTGCGGAGATATACATTTTACTATGAATAACTACTTATATGATAAAAACATGTATTTTTTCACTTACCAACAAGATGAGCATTGGGCATCCTACAATGCAGGAAGAGGTGGTAGAATGAGCTAGTGTGCCAGATATCCGAATCATGGGCACTACCAGGAGGCCGGGCAGACATGTTGGTGATGCACCCACATGCATCACATACTACCTGGCAGTTGATGGAATGGTAACTCTTCCTATTGTGGTAATGGTCCTTCTGTGGAGCAGATTGGGCTCTAATTGCAGCATAGATACAATTTATTGCACCAAGCATATCAGAGTAATGTACCAATCCAATGAAGGTACAGAAAGTCCAAGTCTGGTACTAAGGTGACAGTGGGAAATGGATATACTGCTGATTGTCATACTTATGAGTCCTCGCTGACTCTGCATCATGTGTTTTTAGTGCAACCGTGTTTCATTCATGAAGTTTCATCACTATTTGGTATATTGTGCAAGCCAGCTGCACATTTATTGGAGTCCCCCCTTTTCTTCACTCTTGTTTTCTTCACTGCTTTGCTCTCAAGGTGGATTTCTTGACATCCATGTCTCAAACACATAATAAGGAAGTTATGATTAGTGACCCGGTCATGATCCACTATTTCCTAATTTCAATGAAACTTTCACTCATCAGTTTATGTTTTCTCACTGCCAACCATGTGATCATCATTGTGAATATAATTTTTATTTATTTACTTAATATTTGTGAAAGTCTTGTAACAAAGCCAATTTTCAGCAGATGCCCAGGGAGAAACACTCCAGGTACATGTATTTCTAATGTGGGAGGAAAACAATGCACCCAGAGGTAGCACACACAAACACAGGGAAGATGTACAGACTCTGCACACAAGGCACTCCAGCCAAGAATCAAACCAGAAAAACCTCTTGCTGTGAGGCAACAACACTACTACTGCACCACTGGGTCATCCTACAGCAGTCCCTTTCTTTGTTCTAAACTGTGCATTTTGCATTATATTATTGTCCTTTCTGTGTTGTACTGTATTTTAATATCTCTTCCCACTGACAGCTTACTGTAGTAATAAGGACTTGCTCAGTATACTTTTCCATGCAGTTAATTGATATGACAGACTAACAAATCAGTTCCCTTCTGTTTTGTCAGATGTGTTAGACTGCACTAAGAAACTAGAATTTTGAAAAGGAAAATTCATGAATTCATAATTTTCCTCTTTGTTCTGTCAGAATTTCATCATTTTCTATCTTCTTTTGTGAAACACATTTTATAGAGCAGAGCTCCTTTATGTCTGAAATATTTCCTTTTTATGTCATTAATGCTTAAAATCTGAATGAAATATAGTGAAATATATTCCTTCAGATAATGACATATAAAGCATTTTGAAGAAATTTGTATTTTATTAAACACATTCCTAGAAAATTGTAGTAAGTAATCTAAGGAGGATATTAACGCATCTCTTACAGTTGCATTTGCATGCCATAGGGCAGGGTAAAATGGATAATTTACAATACAAATGTATTACATCACAATCAGTGTCATTGCTATTGCTTTCCTGATAGATTTTCTGATGTTCCCATTACGAAAGTGCTATTTATTTTCACACCAAAGCAATTTTCTAGTTCAACATCTGCTGTTGGAAACCTTTCAGGCTTACACCTTGACATCAGTTCAGATCGACTTAGTATAGAATTGCAAAAGGAATGCTAAATGCTAAAGCTTCATTATCTTGTACTATAATGCTTTAAGTTTTCTTCGTGATATTAACATTACTTGCACATTTTCTAATTTTTCTGAAGCATATCATATATATATATATATATATATATATATACACACACACACACACACACACACACACACACACACACACACACACACACACACACACACACACACACAGTATATGTATAATATATCTATCCATCCTTAACCCCTTTTCCCATTTTGCACATGGGGACGGGGTGTCACTTCCACAGTGATAATCATCTTGAGCCAAGGTTTCCACTGCCGGGTGGCTAGCCCTGCCTCGGTATATATATATATATATATATATATATATATATATATATATATATATATATATATATATATATATATATATATCAGTCTCTCTGTCTCTGTACATATATCTATCTATCTATCTATCTATCTATCTATCTATCTATCTATCTATCTGCCTATTTATCTAGATATATGGCATATCCATCCTTTACAATGGTATTGTACACATTTTCTATTATTGACTGAGCTTTAAACGCACTTGGAAAATGGTAAATAATTAAACTTTCAGCTCACCAATTATAATGATTTAGGATGACTTACAGATAAAAAAGTATACATGTTGCTGTTGTTAGAACTTCAACAGCAACAGTTATAAAATAGGTACATGATGTTGGGAGTTTCATGTCTGTCACCTCCAGAAGTAAGGTTTGAATATGTTCAACTCAGCTCATAAAACTTTCCCATGTTAGTATAGCCATTTACCTATAACCCTTGATACAAAAGGCTCCCTCTCCACTTCTCCTTAGCCACTTTTTGAAGTCAGGGGCTCATGAAAACAGGACCAGGATTCTGTGTCTGTGAGCTTTCTTGTTAATAGAGTTGTTTAATTTTAAGCATCATAGGTTCATAGATATATACTAGGCTAATGACCACCAAGGCCATCATAAGCCTAGCCATGATAGCCAACCCAATTACATCTTCTGGTAAAAGCTGTGTCTTAATTGGGGGGAGGGTATGTTTGTTAGGAGGGGTATGTTAGGAGGATGCTAAAAGTTATGTGGTGGGGGGGGGTTATGTCAGTTAGGGAAAGTTTACTGTCAGCTGCTGTCTATAAGAGACATGGGGGCCAGCCTGGGATGAATTTATGATTACCCATCCAATGTTAGTTAGGGAATGTTTACAGTTAGCCTCTGTCTATAAGAGGCATGGGGGCCAGCTCAGAGATGAATTTATGATTACTCATCTAATGGTAGTTAGGGCATGTATACTGTCAGCCTCTGTCTATAAAAGACATGGGGGCCAGCCCAGGGATGAGTTTGCAATTTCCTATTCAGTGATCAAGGTTACACTTGAATATGGTTAAAGATGGACTCTGCTTCAGAGCCTATTCAGGAGTGGGGATCCTTTGAGTCATATATCAGCTTGTTCTATTTATGTTGCAAGCAAAGTTCAAATCCCTGAATCTAGTGTTGCTAGTTTTGCAGATGTGCAAAAGCTCCATCAGTGCTGGATCTAAGGATTCTTTATATGCCAAGCACGGATTGCCTCTCAACAACCTGTAGGAGACCGAGTATAGAGACAGGGATCTAAGGTGCTCTGTAAAGGACAGTATGTTAATACCCTGGATTCTTTTAGTGATGAGCCTCTGTGCGCTTTTCAATAGTTGCATATACCTAGTCAGGTACATGTGAAAGGGGACTTTGTAGACAATGATGGGTCAGAAAAGGGACCTGGATGCCTTACCCTTACTTATAAGTTGGGTGACATGAAGGAGTTTTTTACTACCTTGGCTATGTGTTAGTCAAATGCCTGATTACTGTCTACATATGTTCCTAAATCTCTAACTACTGGGTCAACTCTTAGGGGTGTCTTATCAATGGAGTGATTTACTTGGGTAGACATTTTCTCAAAAGACACTATAACGCACTTCTTTGCATTAAGTTGTTATCCATGGCTTTGGCATCAGCCATTTGTCTGTGTTGGACACTGTTGTAGAATGTTAATGTCATGGGGAATTTATGATTGCTCCCAGTTTGCAGTCATCTGTGAACATGGTGAGCCAGAGGTTCTTGACATTAGCCTCGACTTTTGACCACTGAGACGAAGATGCCAAACAGGAGTGGGCCCAGCATGGAATCCTCTGGTACTCCACTGGTGACATGCCTCTTTGTGGAGGTTGGCTCCCAAATCCCGGTTTCTTGGGTGATATCTGTGAGCCAGCTGAAAATCTAGCAAGTTGTGTAGGGATTTATGCCTAGTTTCCTGAGTTTGTCCACAATACCTGAGGGAGGTATTGTGTTGAATGCCTTAGACATGTCTAGGTAAATGTTATGCATAATTTTTCCTTCACCCATTGTCTTGGTTACCTTCTCAAAGTAGTCTACCAGGTTAAGTAGTCGTGACCTCCCTTTGACGAAAGCAAACTGGGATGCATCCAGTGTCTGTAAGTTGCAAATGTCTTTATCGAATCATTTCCATGATACTTCATTTCATGGCACTGCATATTAGACTCATAAGACTAATGGGTCTGTAGTGTTTCTGGAGTTTGTTGATGGTGCACCTTTATGAAGGGGGATAACCGTTGCTGTTCTCGATTCACTTGGTACATAGCCTGTTTTGAGGCTGTAGTTGAAAAGTGACTCAAGTCATCCTGATAGGTCATCTTTCAGGCTATTTAAGAAGCAGCCTCTGTTACTGAAGGGCACCATCAAAGCTGTGTTTTTAACCTTAGTGAGTGCGCCTGCTACCTGTTGATAGATTGTGGTTGGGGGATATACAGGTAGGGATTTCACAGGGGTTGGCATGGTTGATAAAGTTTGAGCTGAATTTGATGACTAGCAGATTTGGTATGTTACTCTGATGGTGGTATCCTTTATTACCAGTTCTGCACACTACTGTATTTTACATTTGAGGTTTTGGATGAACCTGTACAAGGCCTGTGGGTAGCTTTAGCCTGAGAAGCTATCTTGAACTTGTAATTGGCCTTGTTGGATTTCATTAGTCCTGTTAGTTTTCTGTTTAATTTTATTAGTGAGTTCTTGTCATTATGAGAGTTGATCTTTCTGATTTTGGCCATGACTTTTTTCCTTTTGTTAGACAACCTGTTAAAATTACAATTCCACCAGTGTTGCTTGCTTTTTCGGGTTTGTTTTCGGCATGCTTCTGGTAGGTACAACAGTTTGTATGTAGTAATTTACATGCTTATACAGTATTTCTGTGAATAATTCTGAATAGGCTGTTGTGAGCTTTGGCTTGGGCATGGCATTGGAGTTTGATAAACTGTCACTTAATAGGATGTAGTATGCTTTAGAATAGTTTCTAACTATAACATATTTTGGTGGGTTTTCCACACTGATTTTTATTTTGAATGAGACATTTTTGTGATCCGACCTCACCAGTGAGGACATGACACCAGGGGTGGGGTGCAGTAGTCTCCCATATTGGTGAGAACAAGGTCTAGTACATCTGAACCGCTGGCTGAAGTGCGTACTAACTGATCAAGGACATTTGTGTTAATAAAGTACAAGAAACATGCCTGCAGGTTGGTGGCAATGTGTATTTCCCAGTCTATAGAGGGGTAGTTAAAGTCTCCGATGAATAGAGTATTTCTTTGGATGGAGAGTGAGCCTCTAGTAGGTCAAGATAAGAGTTGTGGCATTTTCCTCTCCTCCTACTTGCTTAAATGCAATTTTTCATATTTGGATTCAGTCTGAATTCTGCTAACCATGGCTTCTCTTCATGCTTTGTTAATATTTTGTGTATTCTGACAAGTATGATACTGTGCGTTTTAGCATTTTTAGATGTTTGCTTGCTATGATTACATTGTTACTTGCTGTCAATGATTGTTTCTTAGCTATGGATAAACTTATTAGTCTCAGTACTTAAGGAAATGCCTCTGTTGAGTAATGACTGCCACAAGACAAGAACTCAGAATGTCATAAATGCCTCAGAGAAGTTTATTTTTCATTGGATTATTCTATATGCGACATTTTAAGCTATCCACCATGAGGGAATATAAAAATAAACTCAGATTAAAAAAGTTTAGGACTGCCCCAGTTTGAGTACAGGGTTTCTCCTTCCAACTCAAGACTTCTCCCAAGAGAAAACTCTCTGCTGCTAAGGATGCCCTTCTGCACCCAAGGAACCCAAAGGTAGTTGATGCTAGTAGTAAAACTTCTGTGGGTACTATTGTAATTTCTTCTACTTCAGTATCTGTCAAATTTGCTTCAGACTTGTCTACTCTCTAATGGACATCCCTTTCTTCCCTTCATCTCTTGAATGATGGCTCTGTAGTCTCATGATCAGAGTTCTGTACCCTGAGGACTTCCAAACTTGCATCCAGTGGGTCCCATAGTTTACTTTTGGTGCAGTTAGATTACCCCAAAATATGGAAGAAAATTCTCAAAATGCAGCAGATTAGGTCTTGGCTATCTTTGCCAACTACCATTCAAGAATCTATAGTACCTTTACAGCCAAATTTCTAATAGTTCAAGCTTTCATCTTTTTCAATGAAATTGATGTCTCTATTGGTGTCAATACCTTTGGCTTCAGTTGTCCCAGTGTAGATAGTGCCACAAGAAAAATACTTTGAGGCTCTATCTCCTTGAGGTCAGGCCTAATCGCTAATTATAGCATTGAAAGTCAATGTCTCAGGCCAAACCTCAGTCTCCATAATAATGCAACTAACTATAACATTATCAAACTTAGTCCATTGATGCTTAACATCTCTAACTCTCACTTCAGGCATGATTGCATTGTCTGTTTTGACTTTGTAGGTCAGGTCCATCTTAGCTCTGGTACCAGTTTTGTTGGACTTGGGGTCACCTCAGAGTCAGGCCACAAGAGAGGAGAGTGGCCGGCACAAGACAAGATCCACACACATCGGATCCCAGGAACTCCCATCCTATCAGTCTGACAAGCCTGATCTGCAAGGATCTGCAGAAGACATTGAACTTATTTATAAACTGGACCCCAAACAACAAACACTGAACCTTAAAAGTTTGGGTTTGTGATCTGATTGACTTCTTGAAGATGATGTCTCCTGCTGTGATGAGGATCGGTGGTCAACAGAGCCAAGGCTGAGGTGGAGGGTAAGGTGGGTGGACGCTCATCCGATCATCGCCAAGGCCTCCACAGCTGAAATCATAGCACAAATCTACTCGAGCTTAACATGGCTTCGCGCCACTCGATGGGTTGCCAAGACTGGGTTGCTGACAGAAACCAACCAGACCCAGACTGTAGAAGTATCCAGACAAGTGGGTTTCAGGGTGGGGTAGGGTCTGACAGTGGTTGTACCCTTCTTGTTTATCTACTACTTATCTACAAGGGACTATACTAGCTAACAACTAAGATGACTGCAGCAACAAAGTTTGCATTGAATCCCAAACCCAAATGATGTGGATATTCCTCAAAAGGCCTTACAGAAACAGATGCCTGGCTGCCAGAGCCTGGGTTCAAGCTTAATGCCAAGAAATGTATAGTTATCCCCTGGAAAAAAAACCTTTGAAATGAAAAACCATCCAGGTGGCAGGACACTGGGCTGTGGTGGGAGGACGCTGAACTATTGGTGAGGTGATGAGTGACTTAGGAATACAACAGGCCACCACAACAGTCACATCGCCACATGTGGCACACACAGTCATCTAATCAGGTTTTCATCCAGAAAGGAAAGGAGGGTCATCTGTACTCATCATTGTCCAGACCCATTCTAGATATATTAGGATAGACCCATTAATGTACATAATGACTCCGCTTGGTATGTACAAACAAACAGAAATGCAACAAATGAAAGGCCACAAAAATAATCACTAAAAGAATCACAGGCCCCTAGCAGATGCCATATGCTGACCATCTAAAACTCTGTCTCTACTCTGTGGGCATATATTGCTCTCCATAAGGCGGCCCCTTAACATATGAGGCCATGTCAAACCCTGAGCTGCTGGACATGCTCCACTTAGAAGAAATCCCCCCACTCAGCCAGGAGCCATCATCAGGGTCAAAAAACATGCTGGAGATGAACAAAACATGCTGGAGCTCTCAGACTCTTCATACTCTGACTGATACTATGAATAGACTGCCCATATATGTCATTGGCCTTCTTCAAAGGAACCATGATTGGATTGGATGGGCGATGGGATGGGGACCAGGAACCCATGTCAGTGTCCTCTGCTAGACAGGAGGGGGCCCCCGGAAGGAAATAGAAGAGATATCTAGGGAATTGTTTGTTATGGCTAGGCTTGCATAGGCCCTAGGGCCAATAGCCTAGTACCAACCTATGAACCTATGAACCTAAGTCTGCTTTGTGTAGTCATAAGAACTTGACTGCCACAGTCACTGTCCTGACTTTGGGTTGTGGCAGGTCCTGGTGGCTGCAGTGCAGTTGTCTATGTATACTCTAACCCTTGAAGTGATCTAGATCATGGATTACCTATGATCTTCATCTGCTTCTTCTATCATGATCACATACAGTCTTCCTTTTCCTCAGACTTTTCTCATCCAAGGAAAGTAGGTTAGGCCATGTGTTAAGAGTAAGTATACTGACCCTCTAAAGGAGTCGCCCACCCCATACATGAATGACAACTAGATGGATAACTCCCCTACTTACCTCATGATAACTCAAAATTTGGGGAGATCATAGAGTTCATCAGACCTAAAGCTAAGCAGTTCCCAGGTATCCATTCTGAGTGAGGTAACATCCTGTCTGAGGGCTCCTGATTCCTAGGTCTTCCTACTGGGTGTTTCCATTGGCCAACAAAATAGTTACATTAATTCTAGGTAATAAAAGCAGGATATGATAATCTCTTTTCTTAAATACATTGTACATTCCTCTCAAATGTCCTGGATTTTATAGAACATCCCTGATACTGTTTTGGATTTTTCCCAGTTTGTCATAACAATTTTGATTTTCTGGTATATTTCTGATAGTTAGAGTAAGTCAATAACTCCAAACAATAGAAACATATTCTTCCTTTTTTCAGAAAATGCTTGCTTATGAAAAACACATTTTTTCATTAACTTTTTAAGTTTTGTAGACTATTATTTAATATTATCACTGATTTTGGGCCTTTGCCCCCCCCATCATTTTAATCCTTATCCCAGATTATTGATCAAATAAATCAAGAGTTGTGCCCTGACAAAATTATTTGCCCTCTCAAAGACTGTACCACCTAGTCACAGGATACACTGGTAGACTCAGGGTTAGTACTGCATGTAACAATGCTCCAGATTTCCAGTCTAAGGCCATTCATTTCATGAACAAGGAGTCATGTTCCTATTTTATGTCAGGAAAGCAGATGTTTTCTTATCCTGTACTTTCTGCTTGAGGGTAGTAAGCTATCTCTATATGCACAGATACTAGACAGACTTGATAATTGAAATGACCAAGACTGTGGAGGATTTACCAGATTCAAACATTAAGAAAAAACTTCAGTCCCATCCAGTAATCTCAAACTCTTTTGGGATTCAGACCATGTGTCTTATTCAAAGTTTGTTAATGGTTTTGCTAAACTAGAAAGGACTGGGCAATCACCATCACACCTGGTTCCACTGAAATGAATTTATGGAGAAATCCAAAGTCCAGTTCATGAATGCTTTCCCTTTGCTCTTCAGTGATTCAGTAAAACTGAGCTGGAAAAAAGTGCCACAAAGGTAGTGATAATTTTAGGAAAATTAGAGGCTCCTCAGCATCCATTTTTGAGAATTGGTCAATCCCACCAGCAGATATGGCAATTTCTAATCAAGTGTGGCCCCAGATAATGTGGATCTCATTAAAACAATCAGGAGTAATGTGGCCCTTCATCCAGAGGGCAGTTCTTGCATCCCTTAAGGCTTGACCAACTGCTGGAGGTAGCCATGGGTTTGCTGTTTCTCCACTACTCAAGAGGCAGCCTTTAGTCATGACATGTAGCTAACCAACACCATATACAAAGGCTATTCAGATTCCTTTCTGTCCCCTTACAGTTAGTAGTCTCTTCCATCTAAAGAGAATGAAACTCTTTATACTGATTGCTACAGTGTTAATTCAATACTATACATTGCATCTAATTATTGATTGTATTGTACTCTTTTTGACCTGTTTTTGTCTTAACAGAGGTGTTTGTTAACTTTGTATTTCATGTGTATGTAAGAATACTATTTATGTCAGTTGGAGCTTTTCTTCCAAGGTCTACATGGAAAAGGGGTTTTATGCCCATTTTGACTTTCCCAGTAATCAATTGCAATAAATAAATAAAGAAACAAATGAATACATTACCCAGTCAAAATTCTGCACAAAACTACAGTTTGATAGACTTTTATTTAAAAGAGTTGTGCAAGATGACCCACCAGACAAGAAAGAAAAAAGGTTTACACAGGATTCTCTTTTCATGTCAATAAGAAGTCAAGCCTTTTGTTGAGCAGCTTATGTTAGTGTATGACCAAGCAACATTTTCAAATGGTCATGGTGAGGCCATCCTTCTCTGTCTGTTTTAAGAAGATCTGATGCATTCTTTGGACCTCTGGGATACATGTCTGCACACAAAAATTGAAAGTAAGTTACAGGAAGTTGTTTCTCTTCTACATATGAACTTATCACTTCTAGACATTGTCATTTGGTGTCACCACAACCCTTGGGGTGTTCATCAAAGGCACATCTGCTGTCACAACAATTAACTAACTTGAAAGTTCCAGAGTATTTCTTGGTATGGACAGCTGGTTGCTAGCAGTGTCACCCATGGAGAGTCTACTTGCCTCCAAAGTTTTCCTTCTCAGTCTACTTCAGTCCTTGCACATGCTCAGTCTTACAAAGTCTGAGATAATATCCTCTCAATCTATAATGCTTATTGCTTGCATTCTGAATACCCCAACTTGCTGCTTATATTTCTCCAAGCTATTGCCCCGAAGATAATCTACACTGATTCAGTCCCATCCTCTCTTCAACTCAGAGTGCTGGTCAGATGGCTTCTAGACTGCTTATAATGCATCTCCCCTTGCTTATTCCCTTACACATAACATCTTTAGCATCACTCTCTATCTCTTACTCCACAAAAAGATATCCTTGTTTTTAATAAAATAGTAATCCCCCTAAAGAGTCCATGTGGGATCCTGAAAAAAAACAAAACTTAATAACCAAATTTTAAATAATCATTCATACTCCATATTAGATAAATGCATTCCTACAACAGAGGTGCACCTAGTCTTAATTTTTTACATAACCAAAAAAAAACTTTAGAATGCTATTGCAGAAATTGAAAGCAAAAGAATCATTCAGAACAATACACTGAACATTCTAGCCATCTATATACGATTACAATAAATACAGCTAACCCTTTGTAATACTGAAAATTCATCAGAGATATATAATGTGCAACTTGATAATTTAGATAAAAAATAAAACTATAATCAAATTATTCCACTATAGTTATACAACAAATATTAAAAGTAAACATAAAAACAAAGCAGTAATAACCGAACTAGAGCTGCTACATGACCTCCTTATGCAACTTGAAAATTATATATATATATATATATATATAGATATATATATATATATATATATCTATATATATATATATATATATATATATATATATATATATATATATATATCCATTCATCCACCCACAACCCCTTTTTCCCATTTTTGCACATGGGGTTAGGGTATCACTTTAGCAGTGACAATCAGCTAGAGTCAAGGCTTACACCACTAATATATATATATATATATATATATATATATATATATATATATATTATAAGAAAAGAAGTACTTCCAAGCCGAAGATAACTTGCCTCATCTTAGATACAGAGACATCTTATCAGTACATGCCAGAATTGTAATGAATTAGAGTAACTAAACATTTTGGTTCACATAATGTAAATTCCAATAAAATACCATTATTACTCCATCATAATTTAAAAACATATGCCATGCAAATAGCTACAAAAATATTAAAAATATATGCCACACAAATAACTACAAAAAAAACCTGTTTCCTGCCTTTCCTGGAGCTAGTGTAGTCCAGATACAGATTTCTGTATCCAGGACTTTTTGTAAGCTTCTAAGTGGTACTCTTCAATTTTTCCCTTAGATCTGCTAGTTCTCTGCTCTCCTGCACTTTTACTAGCTTATTAGTATAGCACTTTACCAGACTTCTTGTAGCAATTATTGTAGCACACAACAGTGCTACCAGCACTAAATGTTCTACAAGGAAACAGCTCCAGTACTAATTATTAATGCCCACCCCTCCAGGCATGTCTAAAGGTCAGTTCTCTATGCCTTCTCCTATTAGTCTGTGAGACTGGACATCCTGAGGCAATGTAGTAACTGCCTCATGTACACTGACAACCCTCTCTTCTTACCTCCCAACACTCAGACTTGTGGAGGTGCACTTATATATCCAAACTGGAAGCCATGCACTCTGCAGCCAAGACCGGAATAGCTGTTCAAGAGGAGAAGGTCAACACTTGCACCACACCACATGGAACACATAGCCCTCCAGAACACACACCAGCACTTCCTTCACATAAAAACACAAACCACACACCTACCTTCACAGAGGCTCTCAATAAAAATCTACACAAACAGCAGAGACCACCAAGACAAAAATTCACTCGACCAACACAACACAACTCTAATCATGAGACACATAACTCTCCTAAACAATGTGCCAGTCAACCAAAGTCCCTAAGGCAAAACAGCATGCCCAACACACTAGTCATAGGTGACTCAATAGTGAGGCACACTGATGTCCCACTCACTAGGTTGAATGAGGAGAAAGTAAAGTCAGCTGCCTGTCAGGAGCCAGGGTCAGCCACATAACACATGCACTCAGGTCCCTCAACAACAGGTACAAATATGACTCTGTCATTGTACATGTGGGTGTGAATGACCTGAGACATACCTCAATGGACTACATGAACAGTGACATGGAGGAGCTCTTGGATTACGCAGTCCAGATGGGTATGACCTTAGCCCTGAGCAGCCTCCTACCATCACCCAGAATGATACCACAGGACAAACAGAAAATGATTGATTTCAACAATTGGCTAAGTTTCTGATGTCATTCTAAGGGGATCCAGTATATGTCTGCCTGGGATGACATGATTGACAGACCTAGATGCTTTGCTAGAGATGGCCTGCATCTGTCACCCCTGGGTTTCTGGATACTGGCCAAGGCTCTTGCCACCCCTAGATTGCCTTTTTTAGGTGGTGTTACAAACACCAAATTACGACTGTAACAGTTACAAACAAATGGAATCTGAGGGTCATGCTGCTCAACGCTAGACATCTAAATCTCAAAATGCACTTGCTCGAAGCACTCCTTAAAATGGAGAACATCAACATTTGTGCTGTAACAGACACCTGGTTCAAGGCAGAAGATAGCACTCCAGCACTACCAAGCTATAACTCATTCCATACCTTTCGGCCGCAGAACCTGGACAGAAGCTCCAAAGGTGATGGTGTTTCCATATTCATAAAGGATGCGCACACCTCCAGACTGGTAGCCCAACATGACGCATCAGAGATACTTCAGGTGCAGCTAACATTGGGAAAGACAGCAATTCAGGTTGTAGCCTACTATAGGTCCCCAACCATGATCCAAGACTCACACTCCATGTTCCTAAGCACTCTGGAGAATATTAGGATCCAACCTAACACTCTCATACTGGGTGACTTCAACTACCCCTCCATTAACTGGGAAAACTACTCATGTATCAATACACTTACCCAACGTTTCCTGGAATTCATTAATTCCAATGCCCTGGACCAGCTCATTCTTACACCCACTAGAGGTAGCAACATCCTTGACCTGGTCATTACTAACATGGGTGACCGTTGCTCTGTACCAATAGTCAACTCCTCCCTGGTTAGATCCGATCACAAACTAATCACCTTGGAACCCCCCCCCCCCCCTCGCAAAGGTAACCACCATGAAAAACCTTTCCAAAGCTAACTTTGGGCTCCTAAAAACAGAGGTGGCTAACTTCACGGTACCCATGCAATTGGAGAACAGCTGCATGACCACCAAATCATACACTAATGCCCTGTATGAACACTTACACAAATGCATGGATCTCGCCATACCCAATAGAACCAAGACGCTCTCCTCCAAAAAAAGGAAGCCAATCTGGCGGTCCCCTGCCATAAACAAACTCTACAACAGAAGGAGGAAACTGATGAGAAATAAGGTGAAGGCCCAAGACTGGAAAAACTCCCTTATTAGCCTCAACAAAAAGTTGAAATCCCTCATCAAATCCTCTAAAGCTAGCTATGAAAACAGAATTGAAGCAGATAGTAAAGACAATCGCAAGACCTTCTATAGTTGTGCAAAGTATCTCCACAGCAATACCCAGATTTGCTCAGAGATGTTGCACAATGGCACCTCCTATACCGAGCCAACAGATATTGCCAGTATACTGGCCGACAGATTCAGGGCCAACTTTCCCCCTCTTTCCCCCACCAAAGGACCAATCACAATACCAGTAGATTGCCAGGCACCCAGTATTACTGCTGCAGAGGTTAAAACAGCACTGCCCAAGGCCAAGAATACAACTTCTATGGGATCTGGCAATATCCCTGGCTGTGTTCTATAAGAACTACAGAGTGAACTGGCACCTCACCTGTGTGCCCTGTTCAATCACAGCCTCAACTCAGGCTTTGCTCCTACCGAATGGCGCACTGCTACAGTCATTCCTCTTCACAAAGGAGAAGCAACTACAAACCCTGGGAACTAATGCCCCATTAGCCTGACGAAGTCTGCGATGGTGCAGATGAAAGCGCTAAACTAGTGCTACTGGATGATGTTTTGTACTGTCAATAAAGGACTCAGTATTTACATTCAGCGGTTTTCTCTGATTTAAGTCTGGAGCACATTTGGATATTACTATTGCGACAGTTTCTCGTGGATTTAGTATCAGCGTTTCATAAGTGCACCTTGTATTTTGGATTTTTTATGCTTGGCAAAAGTATCAGGTTATTTTTACCTTCAGTATACACTGTTACTTTGTGGTTCACATTTGAACTGTTCGTGGCTACCTTAGCTACGTTCCACCGTCTGTTTCCTGCAGGAGCTGTTTAATTTTACCATTAGCCTGACAAGTCTGATATGTAAAGCTATGGAACACATCATCATGGACCTAATAAACAATGATATAGGGAACCTCCAAACTTTGGATCCCACACAGTTTGGTTTTGTGAAGGTTAGATCATGCCTGCTCAACATGGTCGACTTCTTTGAGTCAGTCACCAGAGCTGTGGATGAAGGCAAGGTGGGTCATACAGGCTGCTTTGATCTGGCCAAGGCCTTTGATACTATTTCTCACTCAGGAATCATAGAAAAACTCACTAAGCTAGGCATCAACCCCTATATCACTAGGTGGTTTGCAAACTGGTTCACAGATAGAACCCACAGTGTGAAACTAGCAGACTCCAAGTCAGACTGTTGACCAGTCACGAGTGGAGTCCCACAGGGTTCGATCCTGGGTCCTCTCCTGTTTGGTATCTACTTCTCTGAAGTCCAGGCCAACACGAAGAGACTCTGGTTGACAAAGTTCGCAGACGATTGCAAGTTGGGAGCCATAATTAACTCCCCAAGTGATGTTGACATCCTACAGAAAAGCCTCGCTGAGAACAATGACTGGTGTCAGAACCATGGCCTTAAGCTCAATGCCAAAAAATGTGTTGTCATTCCCTTTGGAAAAAACCCAGTTCTCATGAATTACCACATCAATGGTAGTCCACTGAACACAGACGGTGTCATAAGAGATCTTGGAACACAGGTTGACAGCAACCTCTCTTTTGACCACCACATTGCCACTATGGTCACAAAGTCCTTCTATGGGGTACATCTCATTACTAATGGTTTTGCATCCAAGAAAAAAGAGGTCATTGTCTCCCTCTATTTTTCCTTCATTAGGCCAACCATCGAGTACAATGCCCCATTTGGCATGTAAATCACTAGACACCTACAACAACTGGAGAGGCCACAAAAATACCTCACAAAGAGGATCTTAGCCCTTAAACACTTGTCCTATATGGACAGACGCAGAAAACTCCAACTATTCTCTGTCTCATATTGCCTACTTAGAGGTGATCTCTGCTTGACTTACATAGTCATGTCTGACTCAGCTCTGTTAGAAATGCTACATCTAAAGAAATCCCAATCCCTCCGCATTACACACTCCAGAGACCTCAGCCTCATTACTACAATCAACAAAACAAGCTGGAGGGACAGATTCATAACCCAGAGACTGCCCATGCTATGGAATAGACTTCCCATACATGTGAAGCACAGCGCCTCATTGGCAATCTTCAAGAGAAATCTTGATGAGTGGATGGGAAATAGATAATTCAACCCGGGGATCACGACAGTGGTTCTACTTGACAGAGGCACTGGGAACTAAAGTCAGGTGACACGATGCCAGGGTAATCCTATGGGCTAGGCTTGTAAAGGCACCAGGGCCATTAGCCTAGTACACACCTATGAACCTATGAACCTATGATAAGTGTCACATGTACATTTCAAGATACAAATCTGACAAAGTAAATAACTTTGATTTTTTTTTTCAATTTTTACTGGCAAAGCTCTCTCAGACTCTGCCACAGATTGCTGTGAGGTAAAGGTTAATTTGTTTTTGCTTGTCTTGTCTATCACTTCATTACCTCCTTCTATTTTGTATTTTATGGTTTGTTTTCTTTACAATGTGCTTTGATTGTATTCTGCTTTTAATTGCATATTTATACAAGGAAAGAGACCACACCTGTGTTTCTTATGAGTCAGAAATGAAAACAGTTCAACTAAGGCTAATTACCTGTGAACTGATGGTGGAGCTAAGAACTAAACCTTCTATTTAAGGGGTAAAATAAAACATTTCAAGGCTTTACTGGAAAAACTCACTCAGACTGTACCAGATTGCTGTGAGGGAAATGTTAGTTTTTGCTTTCTTGTATTTTCCATTGTTTCATTTCCTTTTTGTATTTTGTATACTGTGGCTTAGTTTCTTTTCATTGTGTTTTACTTGCACTGTCTTTCTAGCTACCTACCCCTTATGTTAATTTGACCATGTATTTACTTTCCTCTCCTCTTTCATTGGCTATTGTGAGTTGTTGTTGTTGTTGTGTCTTTCGGCTTTTCCCGGTTAGGGGTCGCCACAGCAGAACTCCGGTCCGCTAATGATTGGCAGTAAAATTGTACGTGCCGAGTTGCCGGCCCTCTCGCACAACCTTCAACAAAGGTACACCCATTCACGCATGTCTCCACACAGAAGACACTCTAGCTGAGAATCGAACAGGACAACATCTTACTGTGAGGCAACAACGCTACCGCAGCACCACCACCGCAGCACTCATTGGCTGTTGTGAGTATGCACAAAATTATCATTTTGTGAAATCACTCACCTTCAGCTCTTTAAATGTATTGGCCATCCCACTGTATTCAATAGAGACAGAATACAAAGTGCCACCCCTTCCAATGAATCTTGCTCTTTTAAAATCAATGGCTCCCCACTTTGATAGTTAAAACTTAATTCACCCCATCTTTTATATCTAACTGCTTATTGAACACTGCAACTCTTAGGATATTAACCAATTTTTCATCTTATATTTACCATATTCAACTGTCTGTGTTGGACCTTCCTGATTGGTCTGGTTGCTATTCAAGACATTTCTGCAACTGTCTGTATTGGACCTTCCTAACTGGTCTGGTTGCTATTCAAGACATTTAGCAGGAAAAGGCTGCAACAAGCCAACAGACTCTTGCATCATCTGGGACAAGACTGTTGATCACCACAGAACATGTGGCCTGCATCTCATCTTAGGATTTGTGCTACTAATTTGCTTCTGGTGAGAGGAGAAGCAAAGGAGCATTGTATCCCAGCAGTGTGAAGGTGTGATGAGACCACCAGTAGTAGTTACCAGGTAGCGGCCATTCAGGCAAATCCCCTTTTTCTTCATTCTTGACAAAGCTAATTATTTCTTTTCAGTAAGTACTGCTTGATTTGCTGTTGTCTAACCTAACTTTGGAATATCTCTCTAAATACCTTCATCCATAAATCATCATGGTCTACTTATCAGCTTCCCCTCAAGTGTTTGGCAGTGCCCTGTATAGATGCAGACACCTTGAGTTGACATTTTTCCTGTAAAAGGACTTTTGAAATTTCACTAATACCTAGTTGCATGCAGGGCAAACAACTAGTTTGCAGTGACAAGCACTGTCTCCAGAGTTGCAAACCAGATACTTCTGACATTGCTTAATATTCTCACCCCAACCATCTAATCAATAAAAAAGGGCCTGTTGCCATCAGTATGAACTTCCTCACTATCTCTTTTACCACCTTGTTAAATATGGGCATCCTGAAGCAATGTAGAAATTCTCAAACAAACCGATATGGTCTGTGAGAGATCTGTTTACTTCTAATGTCAATAAGGTTGTCAATAGCACACACAATGCACCCATTACACAGAGTTCAAAGCAAACACATAGACCTACATATGCTGAGGGACTTAAATATAACCTTCCTAAATGTCAAAGTCCTCTTAGATGAAGTCCAAATAACAAATACCCTCAGCAGCTCTGAATGCAAACTTTCAAAACGACACCCACATCAACACATACAGTCACACCTCATAGAGCCTCTGCATTTAAGGTCATAAGGTAAGCCACTACACAATCCAACAATCTGGTCATTGGAGAGTCCATTGTGAGACACAATGATGTCCCTCTCACCAGGCTGAGTGAGGACAAAGTCACAGTCATTTGTTTATCATAGGCCAGGATCCACCACATTATGCACGCACTCAGGCCATTGGATCACAAATGCCCGTATGACTCAGTCATTGCCCATATCAGCGTAAATGACCTGAGATATACCTACCCAGACTATGAAGAGAGACATCATAGAGCTCTCAGAATATGTGTTATAGCCTGGTATGAGCCAAGCATTGAGCAGCATTTTATCTTCTCCAAGAATGATGTGACAATATGAAGAGAAGATGACTGACTTTAATAATTGGATTAGTCTCTGGTGTAATTCTAAACGGGTGCAGTATTTGTCAGAATGGATGAAGATAGCAAAATGACTTTAGTGCTTTGCCAGCCATGGTGTGTACCTCTGCTCTCTAGGCTTTTGAATATTAGCTAAAATATTGTCCTTCCCCATATTGCCTTTTTTAGGCAATGCCAAACTGAAAGTATTTCTGACATAGCAAATATCACCAAGTAAATCTAAGGGTGTTATTGCACAATGCTAGGAGTCTAAACAAAGAAAAACCCTCCACTCCCTACAAGCTCTCCTCATCATGGAGAATGATGATATCTGTGCGGTCAATGAGACATGATTTAAAGCTGTGGAAAGCACACTTGCGGTACAAGGTTATAATTGCTTTCATATATTTAGACCAGTTATTACACAGACAAAGACTAAATGTGATGGGGAGTCTCGATTTGCATCAAAAATAAATATAGCTCAAGACTGATCAAACAGGTCAATGCACTTGAACTTCTCCACATTCAAATCAACATAGGCAAAATCTCATATTACTTACTTGCAAGCTATAGGTCACCCCATGACTCAAGAAGCCCATAACATGCATTTAATCTTATTGGAAACACTCATCATCCAACCCAATGCTATATTCATGGGCAACTTTAATTACCCTGTTATTAACTGACAATCCAATATGATATCAATTGTACAGGAGCAGAGATCGCTGGATTTTGTAAACAAAACCCTACCTGGACCAGATCATCAATCCACTGACCAGGGGTGAAAACATACTGGATCTGTTTTTAGCTAATATGGGAGAGTGCTGCACACCCCCTGGTGTAATGCCTTCTCTGGTAAGATCAGACCACAAAATGGTTTCTTTTGAAGTAAAATAAAACCTGGCACCCCAGCTAACCCTGGAATATTCAGGAACTACTCTAAGCCTAACTTCCTACTATTACGTGATAACCAGACAAAAATTCAAGTTCCTATAAACTCCAAGACACTGCTGCCAATGTAAAACTGTTCACAGAAACCATATACAAACATGTTAATAGCTGCATAGAGGCAGCTGTACATTCCAGGAAGTGGTACAGAACAAACTCAAAAACAAGCCACCCTGGGTGGAGTCACAACATCAGTAGGCTGTATAACAGAAGGAAGAAAATCATGGCAAAAATTAGAAGATGTAGCACCCAGCAGGATAAAAGCACACTTATTAAACTAAACAAACAGCTCAGAGGACAAAAAACACTTACCAAAAGCCAAATTTGAGGTAAATTTGGCCACTCAGGCCAAGGACAACCAAAATACATTTTTTTAGCTATGTCTGCAACTTCAAGGGCAATACAAAATTCTGTGCAGAGCTCATTGTTAATGGAGCCATCTATACTGAGCCAGAAGGTGTAGTAAACCTCCTGGCTGACAAATTCAGCTCCAATTTTACCCCTCTCTCCCTCTCAACCTTCCCTCAGCAAATACCATCAAATACAACTCCCCCTACTATCACTAGGGAAGATGTGCTTAATACTCTGTCTAAGGCCAAGAACACTGCATCAATAGGCCCAAACAACATTCCAGGATGCCTATTAATTAGCATGAAACATGACCTATCAGAGCTATTTAACTCTAGCCTCCAAACAGGCTTCGTACTTCATGAATGGAGAACAACAACAGTCATCTCTCTGCACAAAGGTAAACCATCTACAGACCCTGGAAGGTACAGACTCAAGTCTCACTAGTCTCACATGCAAAGCTATGGAAAGAATTACTATGGAAATGATCAATAATGACATAGGAGCCTCCCGACACTGGACCAAACCCAATTTGATTTGTCAAGGGTAAGTCATGCCTACTCAACCTGGTGGACCTCTTTGAGAAGGTCACCAAAGTAATGGATGAGGGCAATATGGTTCACACTCCCTACCTTCACCTGGCCAAGGCTTTTGACACAATACCTCTCCCCTTGGGCATTGTTGACAAACTCAACAGGTTAGGTATAAACCCCACGTCACCCAGTGAATAGCTTGCTAGCTCACAGACAGGACCCACGAAGTTAGAACTGGAGACCCCACCTTGGCCAGTAAGAAGTGTGATCCCTCAGGAAATGGTCCAGGGACCACTGTTTATTGACATTTACTTCTCTGAAATCAAGGCCAATGTCAATGACCTCTGGCTGACTAAAATTTACAGATGACTGCAAATTAGGAGCAGTCATAGAATCCCACACCGACACAAATGTTCTCCAGGAAGGGCTGACACAGATAAATAACTGATGTCAGAGCCATGGACTATAACTAAATGCCACAAAATGCATAATAGTATCCTTCAGGAAGTCATCCACCCCTGGTAATTATCATATTAAAAACATACCTCTAAGAGTTGATTCTGTAGTCAGGGATTTGGGGGCACACATAGACAGTAATCTAGCTTTTGACCATCATGTGGCTACAGTAATGAGAAAATCATTATATGCTGTGCAACTGATAAACAAAGGTATGGAATCTAGGTCCAAGGAAGTCATTGTTCCACTGTGTATGACATTTATCAGACCTATCACTGAATACAGTGCCCTTTTTTGTATGTACCTAACCAGGCACATCCAACAGTTGGAAAGGCTACAGAGGTTCCTCACTAAAAGACTGCAAGCCTTAAGCAACATGTCCTGTGCAGACCACCTCAAGGCCCTATCCCTGTATTCTGTCTTCTACAGGCTGTTGAAGGGAGATCTATGCCTGGCATACAAGGCATAGTCAGACCACACCCTGATGGACCTCCTACATGTACACAAAACAAACAGCACCAGAAGTACCCATTCTAAAGACTTAATCCTTGCCTGTGATATCAATAGGACCTGCTGGAGAGAGAGGCATATGTTCTAAAGACTACCCCTTGTCTGGCACAGGATCCTCTTCTATGTGAAGAAGAGTTTGTCCCAAACCCAATTTAAGTGTAACATGGTCACTTGGATGGGGAAAAGGAAATTCATCGCTGGTTTGGCAGCTATGTCTCTAATGGGCACAGGCAATTTGCAAATGGTTCACCTCTAAGGCCCCTGCTTGTAAATGTTTTATCTCCCAAGCCTCTGCTTACACTTACCAAGGGTACCAGAACTTGTCAGAGATTTAGGATGCATGGCTAGGCTTAAGAAGACCCTTGTTGTCATTAGCCTGGTAAACACTTATAAACAAATTAAACCTTCCACGCTACCTTGTAAAGATCTAATCTGATAAACTAAAACTTCATTTACAGTGGAGTATGGCCTATCCCTTTAACCAAAATTAGCGGCTATTATATACAGTAATAATGCCATTAAGTAAGCTAACAAACATATGAAACATGAAAGGCCTATAGTAAACTACTTACAAAGTCATCTACTATCCAACATTAACAATGTAATTAAAAAAATAAAATAAAAGCATCTACATTTGACCTGTCATTGATGCATCTGAATGGCTGTATTCATAATAGTTATAAATCATATTTTTCACAGACATATCATTATTCTCAAAAGGCAACCCAATATAATACTATCATATCACATATGTAACTCAATGTTCTTATTAGTGTGTTTTCCACTCATGCTTCTGGCATAGACTAAAACATTAGATGGCAATATTACCTGTAAAACAGCAAGACACTATTAAATAATTAATAAAGGATTACACTTTAGTGACACGTCTAACTGTCCAAAAAGTTGCTGAGACACTGAGGGGAGAATAAAGTGATTTTCATAAATGCCTGCACAATGTTATCAAAACATATACTTACCAGCCTTTTTATTTTTCAAAAAGAAATGATAGTCAAATCCATAAAGCATTTAAAAACCGTCATAATCACAGTTGTTACCTTACTCCTTCAACTAAGTATACCCTCTCTACCAGTTACCTCCTTCCCTCTCTCATGTATGGTGCCCCTCTCCTTACTAATCTACAATCCACCCTAAAGGCAAAACTGACATCCTGCTACAATAAAATCTCTAAGTTTGCTACTGGCTCCAAATCCTCCTCCCACCACTGTGATTCCCTACACTCCTTGAATTGGCTGGAACTCCCCAACTATCTCTTTTACATTTAACTCTCGACTGCCCATAAACTAAATTTCAAGTCTTCTAAAAACTGCCCCTCCCTCTTCTCTATCCATACCATGCATCTTCCTGACAGATTACTCGAGTCTAATAATTAGAACCTCCTTGAAGTATACAAACTGATATGTACCTCAGGGCAACTTCGATTGTCATTCTCTCTAGCACAAAAATGGAACTCACTTCCACCCCACATTTGAATTACTCAGAACCACTCCACTTTTAAGACTTTGCTCCATTCCCATCTCTCTTTAAATTGGGAACGCTCCTGTTCTCACCCCTCCTAACTTTTATCTACTTGACTCCTACTTCCTACAACCTTTTCTCTCTCAAATTTTCAACCTAACACTAGCTATGCTCTTTCTTCCACCTTCCTTAAATTTTTCTCACAGTACTAACTCCCATTATGAATTAGATAGTATAGGCATTTGCATGCCTTGTGCAACAGAATGCTTTGTTATCTTATGGTTGCATAGAATGCTTTGTTATAGCACACTCCATAAATGCTTTTGTTACTATTATTACTATGTAAATATGTTTCTGTTACTGTTTTAAATTGTGTAATATTCTTGGTAATTATGTTGATTTTTGCTATTGTAATATTGTACATGGAGCTTTTCTTCTCATGCCTCCTTTGAAAAAGGGCTCATCTCGGCCCAATAGACGTTTCCGGTTAACAAACTGCAAATAAATAAATAAATAAATAAACCACAACTTACATAATTAAGGTGCTCACTTAGAAGAAGTGATACAACCCTGCTCAGCATCACTTATTCAATAAGTCCAAACTATATTTCACTGTAACTTTAAAACCAACTGACCAGTAAAACATCTGGTGATCAAGAAAATACAAATCTAGATAATGATTACATGTGTCCTGCACTCAAACTCCAAGTTACAGAGCAAAACCTTAAGCTTTATAATTATGAAGTGTACTGTTAGGTCACTCATGTAATTTAATTATCCCAGTACACTAACCATATGTCAAGGATTCTTCAAATAAAAATGTGAATAAAGATGCTTACACAAAGAAATTTATTTTTCAGTTGAACATATATAATTAGTGTTCCAGCCATCTTAAGATGAGTAGTATTTTTTACATCACTTTAAAAGGCATACTAAATGTAGATCTATAATGGTTGTGCCCAACTGTTACCGTAAATCAAGATCTAGTTTGCAAATAAAAGTAGGAGTGTGCCTGTTCTACTGAAAGTGCTATCGTTTTCTTCTTGCACATCTTTATTCTAAACAGAAATAGTTCAAGCATCATAAGGGATGACTGAATTGTAAACACTACTTTTCTGAATTGCTGATGGAATTCGTAACTAATTAACTTAAGTTCTATTCAACATTATTAGGGGAATAACCGTTACTACCCCTCCTGGAAGTCTGATTTTGAGCTTGACTATGATAATCCAGTTAGCCTTCCTTCAACTCTTTCCCTTTCTACATCCTTCCTCTCTCTCTCTCTCTATATATATATATATATATATATATATATATATATATATACCAGGTTAGATCGTTGCATGGCTAACTGAGAAGTGTTTGCAGAAAAAAACTGGTTATACAGCACATTAGCTGAAATCACTGCAGACATAGAGAATTTTGTAATACTATGGCTGCAGGAATGGGAGAGATCCATACAGTTATAATTATGGTGCTGTACAAGGTTAGAATTGTGTGACTAATATGCATTCAGTGCTGCATGAAATTTAGTAGTGTCCCAATCATCATCTTTTAGAATGGCAACAAGAGGGTGTGTTCCAGTTATAGGGAAACCAGACTCTTAAATATCTTTTGAAAAGCCCATGCCAGAATTATGGGTGGATAATCCAGTGCACAACCACAGATTCAAAGGAAAAATTCTGTCCATTTTAAACCTCTCTCTGTGGCAGAGCAAGATAAAGTTTTGACTATGACCAAAGTTCATTTAGCAGAATGGGCCCTGAAAGAGGTGGTTAAGGAAAGGTTGGGACCAAATGGTATGTATATATATATATATATATATATATATATATATATATATATATATATATATATATATATATATATATATATATATATATATATATATATATATATATATATATATATATAAACTGGTGATGTTAGCTCTCAGGAGGCATGTAAGAAGCTTGAATGGAGCTCAGTAGCATTGATAGCAGCAAAGTACTACAGATCACCCAGATACCTCATAGTTCATAAAATCTGTGAAATTACACACACACACACACACACACACACACACACACACACACACACACACACACACACACACACACACACACGCACACACACACACACACACACCCACACACACGCACACACACACACACACACACACACACACACACACACACACACACACACACACACACACACACACACACACACACACACACACAGTGCAATTAAAGGGTGGTGGTGAGGCAACTAAATACATGACAATAACCTGCATACCTCTCAACCTCTTTGAGCATAATATCTGGACAAAGCTAAAAATAATGGAGGAACAAAAAAATGGGGCACATTTTAAATATTGCTTTTATAAAATTAGAAAGTTGCTATTATAACACAATTTGTATTAGCATGCATTTTTTCTGAAGGATTTGAAGACTGAAATTAAAAAAGAAAAATCAGTCATTATTTAATTACTTCAATCCCCAATGATTTGCTAGCAAACCACAAATTATATGAATAACAGACCAAAAATATGAGGCAAAAAATGAAGGTAAGCAGGTTTGTGATCCTAAGCATTGCTGAAAAGCGAGCACGAGTGTGCCAATACGGGAAGTTCCATGGCATGTAAATCACCTCATAAAGAGGTGAATCTCATGCAAATGAAGCAAGTAGAGTGATGCAGCAAGCAAATAGGCAGCACTGCAGACCCCATGTCAGTGTCCATAGTGTACATGGAAAAATTCTGTGTACAAGATTACAGAGGGGCTGTAAAAATGGAGGCAGATGGACAGAAATGGCATAGCACATACAGATATGAGCAAAACTATCCATTGTGTGTCCACAAATGTACGGGAAATAATTACAAATAATTTTATTTTTTTAATGATCTGGGTATGTTTGTGCAGTAGACTGCAGTGTGCTACAGGCTTTTATGAAAAAGAAAAAAAGAGTGGAAAAAACACATTTAATAGTATGTGACACAAATGTATTATAGGACCCTGCATGGAGTATCTGCAATGGTGGAATGGTGCTGTTGCTAATGAGGTAGGGCCTGGAACTGTGTAGTTTGCAGGTTGTGTGCATGGATCCCTATGCAAAGGAGGTAGGGTTACTGAATAGGAAAATTGGGTATCCGTGTCCACATAGCCTTTCCGTGAAGGCACAAAACCATGTTGGTGTTCACAGAAGAGGCAGCTGACATCAAGAGGGGGTGTGTCTGAGGACTTGTGAGCTCATTGGAGATCAGCTGTGCCTGTTTGCTCAGTATGCCGCTGTGCTCAGCAAGGGATATGTACACTGACTGCTAAGCTTTATTTATCTTTGGGGTGTGTGTTTCCATGTGTTTGCACAGGGTGCTGCCATGCTAACTGTGACCATTCACGGGTGTGTGTAGTATGACTGCTGAGCTTTGTTTACCTTCGCGGCACTAGTTTCTATGTATTTGCATGGCATGCCGCTATGCTGAGTGTCTCTAAAAGCCAATGATATATTAATTACTGATGACCCCCATTTCACTTAAACTAGAGCCATTAAATCTTCTTAATGATGCACTTTGCAGGTGGAATGCATCATAAGTAGCCAATCACACAGTCAGCACCTACAGTAGAGCACTATAAAGAATTCATACACCCTACATTCTGATTTTTTACCCAATTCTCTGCACCATTAGAGTACAGACTTGGGATTTGAACTGAAAGAATGCTAGGGGCTGATGCAAGTCTGCTACATCTGTATGTGCTAGATGCCGAAGTCAATGCTGTGGCTGATGCTGCTGAAAATAGGCCAAGGCAGAGAAGAAGAGTGTTCAGGCCCAGGGTAACCTTCCAGGAGCGACATGAGCTGGAGATTGTAGAGCACTACAGGGTGGACAGGGACATATTACAAAAACTCACTGAGCTCTGTCGCCTTCACCTCAGACCCAGAGCCAACGGAGGGGAACCCATCCCACTGGAAACAAAGGTATGTGAAACCCTTAGGATAATAGCCACAGGTGCCCTCCAAAGACCAACTCGGGACATGATGGGGGTCTCATAGGCATCAGCATCCAGGGTACTCCACCATTTCCTGGATGCCATGATACCACATGCTAGTGAGCACATTTATTTTCTCCTCACCCCTGAAGAGAGGGCCAGCAATATGCAACACTTCTACTGTGTAGCCCACTACCCTAAGGTACTTGGTGCCATAGATTGCACTCATGTACACATCAAGGCACCACCTGGTGAGGATTCTAGAATCTACATCAACCACAAGGGGGTACCACTCCGTCAGCTGCCACTTTGTGTGCAATGTCCAGGGCATTATCATGAATGTGTGTGCTGGCAGCCCTGGCAGTTATCACGACTCCCATATCTGGCACACATCACAGCTGTACCAGATGTTTGCTAGGGGGAACATCTCACATGGCCATTTACTGGGGATGCTGGCTAAGCACTAGAACCGTGGATGATGACACCCATCAGAAACATACACACACACCCACTGAAGAATGCCATAATGAGGCACACACACAAATTAGGAACATCATAGAGCATGTGTTTGGACTTATGAAGTCATGGTTCCAGTTCCTCAATATATCTGGTGGAGCCCTGCAGTACTCTCCAGCCACATGTGCACATATGTTCACAGTATGTCCCATGCTACACAATATGATCCTGTGTAACAGCTGCAGCAGGATCAGCAAAGGGAAGGGATACACAGCCCCCCCACCAGTGGATAGGTCACCACAGCCACATTCACAAGAGGACTCAGAGGAGGAGCCCCTGATGATGTCCCTGTAGGCAGATGTAGGTGTGCCCAGTACACCCTGGTATTGGCTAAGAGATAACTAGGGACTGACACCATACTGCAACTCACAAACAATATTAAAATAGCTAATGCCAGGCAACCCACACAATCTGTACCTATCCATGTATTGGTTGTATACTGCTTGTATCACACAGATTAATCCATGAGCTACAGGTCTCTCAACTGCTGCATTCACAAGGTAAGTCTCAAAGCTACACACCAATTGTAAGGATTACTATAATATATCATATGTATGGATCTGCTGCTGTTATGCCAGGAAATATAGTGGGCTAATTGGACAGATGTAACATCCACATGTGACTACAGATACCCGGTCCAATAGTATGTGCTCCTTAATAGTCACTAGGCCTCATGGTTGGAATATTCACTACATCAGTCAAGGGAGATGTTAAACAGTGGGCTCACATGACATTTGAACTACTGTATATTCCAGCAGATCATGTGCAGTTGTTCCTCCACCCCCAACACAGCAGTGTACCCATACAACTGCTTTAACAGAAAATCATCTATGGTATATCAGTGGGCCAGGCAATCTCAGGGCTGTAACATAGATATTGCTCACACATTTGTATGTCTCTCCTCACTCAGAAAAAACATGTACATATTTATTCTGTTGATTGTGTGATGAATGACTCCTCTCTGTCTGGTGACCTGAGTGGTTCAGTGGACTAGGGAATCTTGCATAGGTGATGGTGCTGATGGTTCTCATCTCGAATAACTTACACCTTTTGGATGTGAGGTAGTACTCTGTTGGTGTTTTCACAGATTGTCATACCTCTTACTGCAAGAAATCTGGACAAGGCCAATAAGATTGGGGGGCAAAGACCCAAACATAGGGTCAGATTTCAGATATTGTCCGTGTAAACCTAGAAAGTCACTGGAAGTAAAGGTGATGCATTATTACATATGTTCTGAAGGGTATAACATCTGAAACACAAATGTTTGTAAGTAGTATAATGTAGTGATGCCAACATTCAGTACTTCACCAGAAGATCACAAATGCATGAGGAACAGACCAAACATATGAGGCAAAACTCTGAACAATCTGTGGAAATCAGGACAGTTTAGAGGTATGCAGACTGTCAGTGTGTTGGTGGTGTAACATTACCAACCACAGTCACAGATTAAGTACAGCACACAGCTGGGGAATGCTGTGGACAGTTTGAGTGAAGTGTGCTAATGTCTGTAACATACAAAATCCTGGACTGGATTACAGGTAGTGTGGACTGGAGTCACCTTATTAGTACTGACAGTTCCACTGGGCATGCCCATACTCTTAGTTAAAATGAACGCAATCCTGTTGCCTCTTCATCAAAATGACTTGTTATGTATAAATGTCTATAGAAAAAGATATACGTACACATATCCATCTGTCACTACCTCTCTCTCACACACATAGTATAGCTATCGCTATGTAGAGACAAATAGATATGTACTGATATATATATGTGTATATATATATATATATATATATATATATATATATATATATATATATATATATATATATATATATATATATATATTAAAATGATACATACACCCCCAATATAGCTGCGTAACACATATACATATCATACACACACGCAGCTACAGTTATATATACATCCCTGTTATATACAGAAATATGTGTGCGGATGTCTGCATTGTCTGACATACCCTAATAATGGTGAGTGAATCTCCACTATTACACAGCCATACTGTTGCTCATAGAATCCAAGCTAAGGATGCAGCAGTATAAGTTCCACTTACCCACAGACCCCTGTGCCTGCTGGATGTCACCACATAGACAGACACAGGTAAGCAGGGGCTGTAATGTATAATGTTGTCAACACATATATGGACAAGGCAAATTGTCCCTGCCCGCAAGTATGCTTATGTAACTGCAAGCAGCCACATATTGCCATACTGGTAACTGTACACACATAGCTAGGATAATTAAGCAATAACCGACTATGTGGTGTGGTATATTGAAGATTTACCCACGGTTGGTGTGGTTTAATCACGAGGACTTCGCCCTCGTGATTAAACAAAGGCTACCATGGGTAAATCTTCAATATACCGCAACCACGGAATTGGTTATTGCTGTTATACAATGACATTATTTAAAAACAAATACTTACTTTTCTTAAATAATGTCTTTGTGTAATGGCGGATTGCTGTTCTTCTGCCGGTTGTGGTATACTGAGTCTGTGTTTTGTTGTATTGCGCATGCATATGGGACTTGTGTTCCTATGCATACCCAGTACATCAAGGCTTTGAAACGGAAGCAATGGAGAAAAGAAAGTTTCCGTTGCTCCATTTTCTCTCTCTTTTTTTATTGTAAAAAAAAAAGTTTTGGGGCAGTTTATAACAACGGAAAAAAGTCTGGGCGACCGGACCTTTTACCGGTGGTATATTGTGAGATTTACAAAGGGCACACTGGTTGGGCTGGCTAATCAGCGTGCATGTTTTAGAATATTAATAGGGAGGAATTGTATAATTACAGTTATCCCACTGCTAGGATACTAGATGCAGATAACAGTATGATGCAATCTGACAATGAAGGCCACAGATGCTGGTCAACACAGGCCTAGTTTGTGTAATGCAAAAGTACTGTGCCTGCAATCATATATATATAACAGACTTAACTTGGGTGCGTACGATAAGTACCGTGATCTATAGTGGATAAGGCTAGATAGGTAGGGGTTCTAATCTCACTCCAGCCCCACTTGGTATGTGACTGTGTCAGAGTGTGTATGTGTGTGTGTGTGTGTGTGTGTGTGTGTGTGTGTGTGTGTGTGTGTGTGTGTGTGTGTGTGTGTGTATATCTCCCTGCAAATGAACAGACATGCCCTCATGGGCTATCCACCTGCAATGGTTATACACTTTTTAGCCCTGTAACTTGCTGCTAACTTCCGCACTGCCCTGTTCTACAAGGCTTGATGATGTCAGCCACCTTAAGACTACCAGCTGACAGTGTAATATCAGATGTAAGGTGTGGTGCATGCGATAAGTACTGTAATCTATAGTGTATAAGACTAGATAGGTAGGGGTTCTAAGCTCATTCCAGCCCACTTGGTATATGACTATGTCAGAGAGTGTGTGTGTTTATCTCCCTGCAGATGAATGGACATGCTCTCATGCTCTATTCATCTGCAGTGGTTATACACTTTTTGGCCCTGTAATGTGCTGCTAGCTTCCATACTGCCCTTTTCTACAAGGCCTGATGATGTCAGCCACCTTAAGGCTACCAGCTGACAGTATAATATGAAATGTGAGCTGTGGTTCATGCAATAAGTACTGTGATCTATAGTGTATATGACCAGATAGGTAGGGGTTCTAATCTCACTCCAGCCCAATTGGTGTGTGTGTGTGTGTGTGTGTGTGTGTGTGTGTGTGTGTGTGTGTGTGTGTGTGTGTGTATCCATATAGCATAGCCTTGGTAACCTGAACATATGTAGGGTTGTGCAGTGTTTTATTTGTAGTGAGTGATGTGACACCCCAAAGAACTGATCACAGCAAAGCCTGCATATGTCAGTGTAGTACTAGCAAACATGAGGTGTGTTGTGTGCACCACGTACTGTGATCTGTAGTATGTACCATTGCACAGGTAAGTGTGCACACCTACATGCAGCCAAACTGCACTACATGTTCACCTTGGAGTGTCCTGTATACACTGATTGGAAGTGTTGCTAGCCTCAATGTAGGCATGTGTTTGTGTGAGCCTGTTAGGGCATTTTACAACATGTTATGGAACCATGGAGCATATGGATTGATCACAGAGAGTATTGTAGCCTTTGACTGTCACTGGTCGGAAAGATGTGGATGCTTTCACTTTTGTACAACCTATACAAACAGGTTTGGAATATACATCCCAGACTGGCACTGGTATACTGAATGTGGCAGTCATCACAGCTATCATTGTGTGCAGTGGCACCCTTGACATGTAACTACACAGACATATCATACAACTGTAGCAGCCATACAGTTTCCAAGGAACACAATACAGATTGTAGAGAACATGCCCTATGGATTCCATGTCAGAACTTACATGTGTAGTCTGTCTCCAAATTGCTTTTGAGGGAATGTGTATGGCTCCATACAGGAAGGCGTCAGTTCCCACTGTGTACCTTCCATGTATCTATGACAGGACTAACTCATGTCACCTGTGCTACACATCAACACTTCAGTGTGGTATGCATAGTACATGTTTGTGAGACAGGTATGTAACACAGGCAGTACACCCTACATGAAACAGGCCCCCTGTGCATGTTATGCACACATCTGCTGTGATACACATCATGTGCAGGTTATAAACTGGGATGGAGAACACAACAATCATAGCTGTTGCCAGACAACTGTTGGTACTGGACACAGGATATATGTAGATGCGTCATCTCCATCAGAACCTTGGTGGCACTTATGACGGGTAGCAGACCTTCTCACAGATTAGGGATGCATGAGTATGCTGAATGCCAACATTGTTCTTGTTAGTCTGTTATACACATATGAACCTATGGAGCCATGCAGTTATAGTGCTGTACCTTGCTGATAACATATGTCCGCTGTGCTGATATACCATCCTGTGCTGCTTTATTTCCACTGTGTATCCATAGGTTATTCCAACAGATTCCTGTAACAGAAACATAAACAGCCATGACACACCTGCCATTGTGTAGCTATACAGACAATTCAACAACATACAACATAAGGACCACATAAGGTACACAAATGTATGTGGCGTACAAGTGACAAATGCCAGCATACAGTATATTTCGTTAATCACTATAAGTGGTATGGTGAACCAAAACTACATTGCACAAGTACATGTTAAGTAATATAGTCATGCTCTGCATCAGACACATAACTGCATTTTCCTGTATTGATGTCAAGGATGACAGGGATGTGGCACAGGTATCATCTCCTGCACAGGATGTTGTGTGGGGATGCAGGAAACCTAGGCTAGCTCATATGATAGACATTTATGTGAGTCAGGGGGGAGCATATAAGATGGACCATGGAGAGGTACTGTGTTTGTCTGTAGGTGACCTGCATATTACAGTGGTGTGTGAGTGTGTGTATGTACACAGACAAGCTCAGTGTTAGTCCTACATGTGTATATGTTGGACATCTCTGGACTGTATATGGTAAAGTTGAAAGATCACCATCTCTGGCCCTGAACATGGGAACTGGCTCTACCAGGAGTTGCGCTGACACCTCCATGCCCAAGATCAGAGCTGGTGCTAGCACCTGATGGTGACTGCAGTCTACTGGGGCCATAGCCCCACGGGACCACCCAGGACCATGAGCCCATGACCTGGCACATTGTGGTATGGACAGCACACTTCCCTCTGTAGTGCTGGATGCACTGCAACTATAGGAGTGTGGGTTTGCATGGCCACATGGACTCTCAGCAGATGGTGTTGCTGCCATATGTCCATGGGTCTGACACTCAACTACAACCACATGTTCCAGCACAATGTGTGGTACAAGACAGACACTGTGTCAGCCCTCCCATCTGTCCACTGCATCTGTCAACTGATCCAGGGTGTCTCCAATATGGTGGAGACTGTCACGGATGTCAGACTGTGCTACATCCATAACCCTAAGCATATGCCTGGTATTCTGTTCAGAACATGCCTTTGCCTCCATGGCAGCCCAAAACATGCACTGGGTGACCCATGATGTGACACCTGCAACAGGTGGTGGATGGACCTCAGGCTTCCTACAAACACCCTTGTCAATCTGTGTGAGACCTCACCATCCCTCTGGCTATGGCCATTGTCTACACTCACTGGAGCCATAGTTGTCACACTTTCCTGTTCAATGTCTACACCCTCTGACTGTCCAATATCTGTGGCCTCTGGGGTTGGGGTATGTGTGGGCATACAGATTGTGTGTGGTGACAATGGGGGCAGGTGTGATGTCACCCTGTGGGACAGATTCAGCCCCTGACATCCCCACCTTTGCCTCACTGTGGCCTCCATCATTGTCAGTGTCTGAGGAGAGTCTGACATCAGGTTGTGTAGGGGACAGACTCCAACCCCAATGGTCACCTGCAATAAGAATGAAAAAAGCAGTACATTAATACCTGCACTATTGTGCATGAAAAGCATCCAAGACTCCTAACAATGAAGACCCACAACTGAATTAGTGGTCAAACAACTTCTCTCTCCACCTTTGTCCACAAAGCACTACCTTACAACACAATTCAAATTCAACTCAGGACCTTTATGACCATCACTTGAAGTAAATCAAGTCAAACATGACCAGTAATATTTATGTTTAACTTACTCAGTCTTCTTCTTTCAGCTTTTTCCGGTTAGGGGTTGCCACAACAGATCACCTGTTTCCATTTCTTCCTGTCTTCTGCATCTTGCTCTGTCACACCAACCACCTGCATGTCCTCTCTAACCACATCCATAAACCTTATCTTAGGCCTTCCTCTTTTCCTCTTACCTGGCAGCTTCATCCTTAGCATCCTTTTCCCAATACACACAGCATCCCTCCTCAGCACATGTCCAAACCAATGCAATCTCGCATCTCTGGCTTTGTCTCCAAACTGTCCAACCAGGGCTGACCCTCTAATATACTTATTCCTCACTCCTTTGAAAAGTTGACTATCTATAATCCTGTCTACCCTCGTCACACCCAGTGCAAATCTTAACATCTTTAACTCTGCCACATCCAGCTCTGACTCCTGCCTTTTTGGCAGTGCTACCGTCTCCAACCCATATAACATAGCTAGTCTCACTACCCTTTTGTAGACCTTCCCTTTCACTCTTACTGGTACTCATCTGTCACAAATCACTCCTGACACTCTTCTCCACCCACTCCACCCTGCCTGTACCCTCTTCTTCACCTCTCTTCCCCAACTCTACTCCTTGCATCCTCACCGTTCCTCTATCCTCCCTTTCATTCACACACATATATTCCATCTTAGTCTGGCTGACCTTCATTCCTCTCCTCTCTAGAGCATATCTCCAACTCTCCAGGTTTTCCTCAACCTGTTCCCTACTCTCACTACATATCATGTCATCGGCAAACATCATATTCCACAGGGACTCCTGTCTGATCTCGTCTGTCAACCTGTCCATCACCAGTGCAAATAAGAAAGGGCTCAGAGCTGATCCTTGATGTAATCCCACCTCCACCTAAAATGCATCTTCAACTCCACTGCAGATCTCACCACTATCACACTACCCTTGTACATATCCTGTACCACTCTTACATACTTCTCTGCCACTCCCGACTTCCTCATACAATACCACAACTCCTCTCTAGGCACCCTGTCATATGCTTTCTCTAAGTCCACAAAGACACAATGCAACTCCTTCTGACCTTCTCTGTACTTCTCCATCAACACACTCGGAGCAAACATAGCATCTGTAGTGCTCTTTCCTGGCATGAAACCATACTGCTGATCACTAATCATCACCTCCTTTCTTAACCTAGCTTCCACTACTCTTTCCCATCATTTCATGCTGTGACTGGTCAGTTTTATCCCTCTGTAGTTACTACAGCTCTGCACATCACCCTTATTCTTAAAAATCCGTACCAAAACACTTTTTCTCCATTCCTCAGGCATCCTCTCACTTTCCAAGATTTCATTAAACAATCTGGTTAAAAATTCCACTGCCATTTCTCCTAAACACCTCCAAGCTTCCACAGGTATGTTTAACTTACTCAGTATGATGCTATAATTGAAAAAAACAACACATAAAACAGTACAACTCTCTTCAGAATTATATGGAAAAACACCATTTCAGTGTCTAATGTATTTGCCTTCAACCTGTTGTATTTTAAAAGGCATTTTAGATTCCTTGCTTCATTTAAATCAGGAGCCTTATCTGCTCTTACCTGTAACTGCCAAAGTGTATCTATTGGCTGAACTACACTCCTGTGATTACCCCCTCTTGAAACCTTAGGTACCTCTTCCAGACTGGCATTTAAAAACATTCTACTCTGTCTACACACATAATTACATGAACATTATTTGGGACCTTAACCATACTAGACTATAATTGTTCCTTAACAAAACAAGTGTCATACTTACCAGGGGCAGGACCACAGCCTTGGACAATATCTGACAGACCTGTGAAAAGTTGAGGGTGGGGTAATGTCAGTACAACTGGATGTTGCAGCACAAGGTAATGTATCCCTATATCTCACATTTACAGTAGCTACTCTCTTACTTGTTGTACTGGTCCCAATATGTGTATGATTACATACCTGAGGTTACAACCCCCCCAAAGAACAAAGATCTGACCCCAAATGTATCTACAGCCTGACACACTTACCCTTACAGTATTACAATGCTAATCACAGTAAGCTTACCTACATGCTTCTCAGCTGTGGAAACTGTGGCACCTACCTCCACAATGTACGATGTGATGGATGCCTGGAAGCTGTCATGTGTGCCTAGGTATGCCAGGAATTCCTCATTGGTTGAGAATTGTTGTTCCGCTGCAGGCCCTCCACTGGTGACATCATGATCCTTGGCTATATCCACTGCCTGTCGATGTGCAGCATTAATCGTATTGGTTGCCCGGTGTCGAATCTGCTAATATGTCCTACCCTGCTGGCCTTTGGCATTAACGTCATGGACAAGGTCTGTCCACAATGCAGCCCACTGTTCCCTACTATGTCTCCCCCTGGATAACAGGATGACATGATGCTACCTTAGTCCTTCCAAGATTATCTCATTCTCTGCATCTGAGAAGGATGGGTGTTGTCTGTGGTACATTATTCCTGAAAGACAACAGAAGGGGAACACATTACAAGAGCAGATATGTGGACATCCACTATGCACAGATATAGCAAAGGCAAAATGGCTGGCACTATCCACTGCTTGCTCATACGTGGCATAACCCACATTGTGACAACATACTATGTGTGTGGATACAACTGAGATAGTACAATTACAGTGGTAGTCCCTGTGTACCATGGCAGCTTCTCCCATATGATCATACACCCAACACTCCAGTCCACTGTGGTGTGCCTCCTAAAGCTATCCACACAATAATATGTCATAGAAGCAGTGCCAGACAAATAGCAGTGTGCTATAACAATCACTATATAGGGACAGTCTGACAACACCAGTGTGCCACACTGACAAAAGACAATGCCACCCTGATGT
This sequence comes from Protopterus annectens, assembly GCF_019279795.1. Classification (NCBI taxonomy): domain Eukaryota; kingdom Metazoa; phylum Chordata; order Ceratodontiformes; family Protopteridae; genus Protopterus; species Protopterus annectens. The sequence goes on along the minus strand of NC_056732.1, from coordinate 1,746,443,868 downwards.
ATTGTACTTCCCCTGTAGGTGTACGTCAGCAGGATATCGCTGACATATCATTACCACAGATCTATGACCAGCTTACTGCTGTAATCTCTATTCCCCATGCCTCTATCCTCCCATCTGAATCATGTTATACACAAAAAACAGTTACATACCTGCTAGAGTGCAGTACTCTTCTGTTGAACTGTGTGTCTGGTAAAGTTTCACAAAGGCAAGCTCTGTGTGAGTAAGGTCTCATACAGAATGGTTCTCCATACCCAGCTGCCTGCCTCTTAAACATGCTCCCCATCAGCAGGTTATTACCTCTAAATTAATTTGTTGTTCTGAATTGCTAATTGCAACCAAAGCAGCTGACTTGCACTATCATTAGACAGTGACATGCAACCACTGTGCAATATATAAGGCCTTCATGTGGACCTGGGCCCCTTCTTTAGCTGTTGAGATGGACACTACTGGAGTGAGGAGAGTACATCATTACAGAGGGTAGGTCTGTAGCAGAAACTTTTGCATAGAGCTGTGTGTACCCCAGGCTGCAGCTGCTGCTGCAGGTAGTAGACATAGGCAGAGAGTGTGAACACTTTGGAGGACAACAAGCTGTAGCTGTATCTGTGTCAGCTGTGTCAGCCTTGTTGTAGAGGCAGTGCCAGGGTGAGGGTACCCTTTACACTCCAATTAAGGCATGTGTTTAAGGTAGGAATGTTAGGCAACTATGTCAATAACAGAGTACTCTTTGACATATTGTACTGCTATATGGATATGTGAAGTGTGTCCCTACTTGCAGGCCTCTGACTTCTTACACTGAAAAGATGCCATTTAATTTGCAATGCTTTGTGTGGATAAAGAGTGTATTAGTGATCCATTGATAGCTGTCTTCACAATATTGTAATTGAAATGCAGCACAGCACCGGATTTGAAACCAGGACTGTCTGTGTCAAAATGTACTGTATGGAAGTCATTTAACAGTCTGAACTACTGACTCACTGCAATAGCAGGTGTACTTGCAAGATATAAGTGCACACATACAAGCTGTGACAAACATTGTCTGCATCCAACAGCATGTTCATGGCTTTATATGGATGTATTTCTCCACCAGAGTCCCAGTTGAACATGTATTTTGCCATGAATGCCTTAGCAGGTGACTTTTTACATGTTGCTAATAAATGGGCACATTTACCTCCTATTACAGGTATCAATTACATTGATTATCATGTGTTTGGCTGTCTAGTAGTGTACTATTCCACCAGAATGCAAGGTACACTCCCATTTTTTTCATTACTATTTATTCCAATTTGCACAGTGTGGCACTGCACTCAGCTCCGCTGAAACACACCTAATAACTGTAAATGGCAATTGCTATTTATTGTTTAAGCCATCTGTTTTAATTAAGAGTTGTGTGTTGTGTCAGGATAATGCAGTGTGTTGCAGGTGTGATGGGTTTGAGACATGGCAGAGGTGTTTGTGGAAAAATATATTGAAAGGCAGGGAGGCATGTGCAGGAAGGGTGTAGGAAAGAACCATAGCTGTCCATTTCTTGTAAAGCAACAACTGTGCACTTTGGCAGATGTGTACATGAATCTGGATTCTGATCCCCAGAGAGAGGGGTGAGGACAACATAAATACATTGTCAAACCAAGTGGACTGAATTATGTGTGTCCAATGGACACGTGTGTGAAATGGAGTGCTATGTATGGGACGATACTTTTTTTTGAGACAGGTGCCCTTTTTTTTAGGTGAGAGTGGAATGTTGGGGAAGGGACATAGTTACATGTGGGGGAGGTATGTTGTGTAGGTGAGGATGCATTTGCAAACAGATTGGACAGGCAAGACAGCAGACAGGGGCAGTGTGTGACACACTAGGGGGGGTGAAGACATTTGATGGGGAGAGTGTTGTGGAATCCAAGTCCCATGTGCCTCCAGATGGCAGCAGCATTACTCACGTCCCCACCCATGTGACCGTTGGCACTGCTCCTTCACTGCCTCAAGGATGGCTGTGCTGGAGGCTGGGCACCAGAGTGGCGCTACCCTACCAGGTCGGCCAGCATACCCTCAATCTGGTGCAAGCATTGGTCATAGCCATGGTGGACTATCCTGCACATCAGGATAGGTAGCTCATTACAGGTGACCACTCTCCCTCTGCCACTGTTCCCAGAGGGGTACTGGGCCCCATCCCCTAGGGTTGTACTACCCGACACCACAGGTAGTGCAGGGGCAGCAGAGGGAGCACCACTGGTCTGGATCCAAGACATGCTAGGACCCAGTGCCATGGCCAGTTGAGGCAAGGTAGGGGGATCAGCCGGAACTGGCCTACCTTGACGTGCTGTGGTACATGAAGTAAAGCAATATGTTATGGTTAGTAACAACCAAACCATTGTTAGTATTAACAGAATGGAACATCATATTTATTAATTGAAATACATATTAATGTATATTATGTGCAATACAGCATAATGTATCATTACAGTCAGTATATTAATAGCATGCTGATGTGAAGTGAACCATATGGCCAACAAAACAGTTAGTTTAACAAAGTATGTTAATATTGAATTATAAAAAAAACATAACGAAGATCAACCACATTTTCCAAAATATAATTAAACAACATATGCTAATATTAAATCATAATAAAACATAACAATAATCAACCAGATTTTCCAAAATATAGTTAGTTTAACAAAATGTGTTAATATTAAATCATAATAAGTCATTACAATAATGAATAAATTAAGATAAGGGGTGGAGAGAATGAGAAAAACATTCCATTAATGAGACTGCAGATGATGTCCCTGACAACACTGGTCATACATACTTCTACAGGTGTGTACTGACAGTTGTGATTACAGTGATTACAATTCTCTTATAGCTGTTGTAGCATGTACATACCTCTCAAGCTGAATGCATGAGACAATAAGGGGCAAGCGCTAACAAATGCAGGGTCGGAACTACTCAGAATGGTTTCACATAATGTAGACTTATATAACTGTCAGGGTGTTCTGTAAATGGATTTGATAATATATTGCATTCCAGGTAATAATTTACCTGGTAAACATGTGACAGATGGATTAGTCAGTTCTAATTACATTATGAGAAATTGTGACACTTGAGAGGCATGTTTGTGTACAGTAATTAAACTAGACAGCTGTCATGGTTTAGTTACAGGCATGGGAGTAGAACCCACTAGCTGTGACTGCAGGGAGTACCTGCAAATACTTTAATAATTGACTGCAGCAGCATAGTATGGACAAGCAAGAGATGCATCCATACTGGGATTACAGTTTTATTTCTAAATCAACAATGCTGATGCACACATTCTTGCTATTGAGTGTAACATTCTCTGAGATCTAAACACAATATCTGCACATAATATGGGCTAAATCACCCATCACATTTTTGTGTTCTTGGGGAGAGAGAAATTGTGAGCATTATGTGACTGCTACTGAAAATGTAGTTCTACATAGCACTGGATTCGAACCCAGGACTATGTGTAACAAAATGTACAATGAATTTAATGGACTGAGCTACAGAGGCACTGCTGACTGCAGGGTGACTGATACTTGCCTGGAGACCACCTGGAAACATACTATGAATTGTGCAATACAAGTTACAGGACTTTCCTCTAGCATTCTAGTTTTGTTATAATGTTTTACTAGACTGCAGTGCCAATAGAAGACACATGCATGGTATACCACCATACTGCATATATTACTACAGCTTTATTTCACTTTCAACAATACAGGTGGACACATATTACTGTTATTGGTTTGCAATATGTGTGAAGTCCACACACACAATATCTGGCTGTGGAGTGGGCTACCTCACCTATATACCTTTATTACCTGATGTCTGTGGAAGACAGAACATTATGTGACTGGTACTGGCCTAGAGAAAGCCTTGAACAATACTATGACTATAGCAATACAGTTTGCAGCCATTAGATTTGCATTCTACAGATATTACAGTGTTATACTTGACTGCAGCAACCTTACCTTATAGACTCAATGCATGCAGCTATACTGCAATGGTTATGACAAGACAATTTAAATGCACACCATTTTCCTTGCTGTTATTGGTATTGTTTCTTGTTTTTATTGAACTACAGTTGTTATTATACATTTATTGCACTTCAGCTCTAATTCCAAGTTTATTGCACTACATACTTTATTGTATATACTTTATTGCAGTTAATGCTTTACTCTTAAACTGAACAAAACAAAAATAAAGAACTCCATGGGCTAAGAGAAGCACTGAACAAAAACGTTTAAACACAGAAAATACATTTAAAACACACAGTCCGTGTAACATGACTAAGAGCTTTCACCTAAAAAATGCATCATCAGAGTCATTTGTTTTACTTAATTAACTACCATATATAGTACAAAACAACCCCCAAAAACATGATGTAAATTGCCCTACAATATTAACCCTTGCAATTCATACCTGCCCTAAAATGTTAAATACTATCATGTTGAAAAAAAAAATAATAAAAGACATAAACATAATTCTAATGAATATATACCTATGTAGTAACAATAAAATATAAGAATAGTTAATAAACTTTATAATTCTGTCCATATTGTATCATGTATGCATGTAGCACAATCGCATATTACCTAACAAAATTGTCTTTTGTGTTTCAGCACACTGGCAATAGAGATGTGGTCATTGATATCAAGTTGAACCTTTACATTCAACTTGAATTGCCATTTAGTTTCCTTGATCTCTATGTCCAAAGTAGGGTCACCACCCCTGTCATCTCTATGAGATCTATCTCTAACAAAGAAAAGAAACCTTTTAAAATTCTGATATACAGTGGTGTGTACGAAAAAGGAACTAGATACCGTTTTTGTTTTTAATGTTCCTGCTGTGCTCAGCTATCCTGTCCCTTAATTGTCTAGTGGTTTTGCCCACATAGAATGCCTGGCAGGACATACAGGTGGCTACATAGACCACCAAATCGGTGTTACAATTGCACCTCCCAGGACATTGTAAATTTCTGTAGTAGCCCACTGTCTCAACATATGGACTGTCATTGATGTATTTACACCAATTGCAGGCTCCACATTTACTCATTTTAGAGTTGTAGTTCCCTTTTGTCCTTTTTTCCTGAAATTCCAACAATTCCTTAATATTCCTACATTTACTGTAAACAACTTGAGGTCTTTGCCCTAATTTGGCCTTAAGATTGGTGTCCAAAACATAAAAGACCATGAAGGGAGACTACTGCAGGACCAGTACCAGGGCTCCCAATACAAAGCAGAGGCCTGGGACTGTCTCGCATGTGATCTCACCAGTGCCACTGGCATTCCTCAGACTGGTGAGCAGGTCTGGTACCATTTTGCTGACTTGGAGTGTAGGAAGAGGAAGATCTTGGACCAGTGGGGCAGGGAATGTCCCAGATGTGTGTAAATATCAGTATCAATAAGTGTTTTCCAATGTCCAGCCTGTGTATGTGATGGATAGGTATGCATAAATGTTTCTCTATCTCCTGTACAGCTGTAGATGAGAAAGCCATTAACTTGGATGCCCACACCAGCAGGCTGCTAAGGTTGCATCACGAGGCTGGTGAGTACAAATCTACCTTGTAGTATTCAGGGCAAATAAATAGAAAGGAGTAGAATGTCACCTGTCAGTATTTAAAAATGGCTATGGTTTGACTGAATAAATGAGACATTAGCAGAATAATAGTGGCAAACAGGGTATATATCAATAAAAGTGTCAGTACCTGTCAATAAAAGTCAAAACCTCGGACTGGTTGTGTTTACTTTGGCATGTGGTGGTATGAATCGAAATGTGTACAGTTTATGCACAGCAGCTATAGCTCTGACAGCATTAAATAAACAAGGCTCATCTGACAAAGATTGTGGAGTTCTAAAACAGGAGATTAACTATATGAAATGTTCCAGGCACCAAGATCTGATACCTGAATATTAATGTTGTGTTAACCAATGTTTTCCAGACTGTGCTACATCAAAGTATGAATACACAGTATAAGAACTATCTGCCGTGCATGAATGTCACAATTAAAAGGTCAGATTATACAACCAAGAGAGCATTAGGAAGAAAACAGTCAAACAAGAGACAGCAGTTTCTCAATAGGTCATTCTGATGAAACACAAACTTTGTTCTAGTTTATGCACAAAGAGGCACAGTTCTAATCCCGGGAGTGGTAGTAAGCTGTATGCATATTTTCACCCAGGAATATGTGTAGAAACAGTCAGGTAAACAGAAATTTCCTTCACAGGTGTGCCAGGTAAGAAAAGGTATATCTTAGCTATAAGAAGGCTGTACTTATATGCTGTGTACAATACCCACTGTCCAACCCCAAGGCTGCAAATGACAGCAAGATAAGTACATACACCAAGTAGTCTCCACCAAGAACTGTCCCTCAAGTGTCACACTTTCACACACACACACACACACACACACACACACACACACACACACACACACACACACACACACACACACACACACACACACACACACACACACACACACACACACACACACACACACACACACACACACAGTATGGGTGCACATATGTAACCCTAACAATGTGAATATGAGCAGAAACAGTCAGGTAGTGTTAACAGAAATTTCCTCCACAGGTCTTCCAGGGAAGAAAAGGTATAAATTAGCTGTAAGAAGGATGTAATTATACACTGTGTGCAAACATACCACTGCCCAACCCAAGCACATAGGTTGATGTAAAGTGAGGTAATACTTGGACAGTAATGATTAGAGCAATATAATTAAAGTTGTGAGCAATTGAAGCCTATACAGTTGTTAATTGACATCTCTCTCTCTCCCCCATCCTATCTGTATAAATAATCTAAACATATAAATCAATGGGTATGTATTTCACCAAACCTACTGTTGTGACATGTGTCCTATTGTTCTACAAATATTTAAACATTTGACTATTAATGTTCCCTGTTCAAATACTATCATTGGTGCCCTGTTGCTATCAATGTAACCTGCATGCCATTATAATGCCCACTGTGGTTCCTTATATGCATGTGTTCTGTTTGCTATGCAACTTTTCCAAATCTGTTGTTTTGGGTTAATGGGAATCCCTATGCATGCTGTTATAACTAATACTGGAATGTGTTTTTCATGACTAACCAACATATGTTATAAAACTGCAACACCATAGCATGTCTGGGAAGGACAATCCCAGCGGATCCGCCTGTCACACCTCAACTAGCCATGGCACCGGGTCCCAGCATGTTTGTGACCCAACTCAGGTCCTCATCATCTGTTGGTCCTGCACCACCTTCGGGTGGAGCCACCTCAGGGGATGGGGCCCATCTCCCCTGGGAGCAGGAGCAGACAGGACACTGTCACCCATCACCAGGTAAGGGGATTTGTGCATAGCAAGCTTTGAAAGGAGTTCAGAGATCTGCTATGCCAGCTTGAGGGCCACATGGTGCATCTTGAGGGTCAGCCTGCCCCTCATGCTCAGTCCCCAGCACAGGGGCCGTGAAGGTGACTGCCCATGGGTGGGGACCCCAGTCCCACTGTATCCATTTGGGGGCTTGTGGGCATCCGATTCTCAACCACCCCCCCTGTCCAAGGTGTTTACCCCCGCATGTGTCATATGCAGTCACTATCTGCTGTTTTGTCTGTCTTCGTACATGACCTACCTCCCCAAATATACCCACTATCCTTATTAAAAAAGGGCAATCTGTTCCCACAAAAAAAATGCTGTGCCATACATAGCTGTCCATTCACACACGTGTCCATTGGACATGTAATTTGGTCCAATTGGCCTCACAGCACATTATTGTTGCTCTCACCCCTCTCTCCGGGGTTTGAGTGTCCAAATTTACCTCCAAATTCTGTATAAATGCACTGCACAGTTGTTGCTGTAGAAGAAATGGACAGCTATGGAACTTCCCTACAACCGTCCTGCATATCCCTAGCTATCTTTAATACTGTTTTTCCTTCTGAGTGCCCCTTTTGTCACCACTTTCCTATCACCATTCTGGGGGTAAGCAGGAGTAAGCTGCAATAAGCAGCAGTAAGTGAGTTTGGGTGATGCTAAGCAATTCCTACACAGATTAAGCAGTTTCTCATTTAACTGTGTTTTGCCATCGCTTACCATTGCGCAAACCCATGCAGACCTGCTTACAATTGCCTGTATCCGACAGCCCTTGCTTTGGCCAGAAATAAAATACTCACCCCTTGTAGGTCTTGAACCCAGGACCCTGCACACCATAGCAACAGCACTTTACCACTAAGCTATTTGAGGTACAGAAATAACTGATGCATTTTCAAACATATCCTTCAGTAGAGTCATTCAACAGTAGGGAAAAGATTCTGTAGAATTAGTCAGATTTTGTATGTATATATATATATATATATATATATATATATATATATATATATATGTATGGAAATGCATATATATGTAAAAATAAATACATAATATATGCAGAGATATATATAAAAATATATATATGTAGATATATGTAGAAAAGTAAATATATATATATATATATATATATATATACATATACATATATATCTATATATATATATATATATATATATATATATATATATATATATATATATATATATATATATATATACATATACATATATATTTGTAGGCATAAATATACAACAGCTACAAACAAATGCAATCCATGGGTTAAGTTGCTCAATGCTATAAGTCTAAATCTAAAAATGCACTCACTCGCAGCACTCCTTAAAATGGAGAACATCGACATTTGTGCTGTAACAGAGACCTGGATCAAAACAACAGAAAGCACCCCTGCACTACCAGGTTATAACTCTTTCAACACCTTCTGGCCCCAGAACTTGGACTGAAGCTCCCGAGGTGGTGGTGTTACCATATTCATAAAAGATGCACACACCTCCAGACTGGTAGCCCCACATAACGCATCAAGGATACTGTAGGTGCAGCTAACATTGGGTAAGACAGCGATTCAGGTTGTAGCCTGCTATAGGTCCCCAACCATGTCTCAAGACTCACACTCCATGTTCCTAATCACCCTGGAGAATATTAGGGTCCAACCTAACACTGTCATACTGGTTGACTTCAACTACCCCTCCATTAACTGGGAAAGCTACTCATGTGCCAATGCACTTGCCCAATGTTTCCTGGAATTCAGTAATTCCAATGGCTTGGACAAGCTCGTTCTTACCCCCACTACAGGTTGCAACATCCTTGACCTGGTCATTACTAATATGGGTGACTGTTGCTGTACACCAATAATCAACTCCACCCTGGATAGATCTGACCACAAACTAATCACCTTGGAAACCCACATCCCTTCCACCCCCCTGCAATGTTAACCACCATGAAAAAACTTTCTAAAGATAACTTTGGGCTCCTACAAACAGAGGTGGATAACTTCATGGCACCCATGCAAATGGAGAATAGTTGTATGACTGATGAATAATACACCAATGCACCGTACAAACACGTACATAAATGCATGGATTCCACCATACTCAATAGAACCAAGACGATCTCCTCCAAGAAACGGAAGTCAATCTGGTGGTCCCCTGACATAAACAAAATCTACAACAGAAGGAGGAAACTGATGCAAAATAAGGTGAAGTTCCCAGACTGGAAAAACTCCCTTAACAGCTTCAACAAAAAGTTGAGATCCCTCATCAAATCCTGTAAAGCTAGCTATGAAAACAGAATTGCAGCAGATAGTAAAGACAGCCACAAGGCCTTCTATAGTTATGTAGAGAATCTCCCCGGCAATACCCAGATATTCCTCTGAGCTACTGCACAATGGTGCCTCCTATACCAAGCCAACAGATATTGCCAATATACTGGCTGACAGATTCACTGCCAACTTTACCCCTCTTTCCCCCCGAAGGACCAATCACAATACCAGTAGATTGCTAGGCACCCAGTATTACTGCTGCACAGGTTAAAACAGCACAGTCCAAGGCCAAGAATACAGCATCTAAGGGACCTGACAATATCCCTGACTGTGTTCTACATGAACTACCGAGTGAACTGGCACCTCACCTGTGTTCACTGTTGAGTCACACCCTCATTTTCTTACCAAATGGTGCACTGCTACAGTCATCCCTTCCCATAAAAGAGGAGTGACTACAGACCCTTGGAACTATCTCCCCTTTAGCCTGATGAGTGTGTTATGCAAAGCTATGGAACACAGCATCAAGTGACTACAGACCCTGGGAACTATCTCTCCATTAGCTTGATAAGTGTGTTATGCAAAGTTATGGAATGCAGCATCAAGTGACTACAGACCCTGGGAACTATCTTTCCATTAGCTTGATAAGTGTGTTATGCAAAGTTATGGAATGCAGCATCAAGTGACTACAGACCCTGTGAACTATCTCCCCATTAGCCTGAGTGTGTTATGCAAAGCTATGGAATGCAGCATCATGGACCTAATAAACAAGGATATAGGAAATATCTAGACTCTGGATCCCACAAAGTTTGGTTTTGTGAAGAGTAGGTCATGCCTGCTCAACCTGGTTGACTTCTTTGAGTCAGTTACCAGAGGTGTGGATGAAGGCAAGGTGTTTCATACAGCCTACCTGGATCTGGCCAAGGCCTTTGATACCGTTCCCCACACAGGAATAATGGAAAAACACACAAAGCTGGGCATCAGCCCTATATCACTAGGTGGGTTACAAACTGCTTCACAGATAGAACCCACAGTGTGAAAGTAGCTGACTCCAAGTCAGACTGCTGACCAGTCACGAGTGGAGTCCCACAGGGTTTGGTCCTGTGTCCTCTTCTGTTTGGTATCTACTTCTCTGAATT